>NC_087404.1:1511755-1521094 GCF_031307605.1 Tribolium castaneum
TTTCAACTTTCCCTCACGGTACTTGTTCGCTATCGGTCTCGTGGTCATATTTAGCCTTAGATGGAGTTTACCACCCACTTAGGGCTGCACTCTCAAGCAACCCGACTCTGAGGAGAGATCCTCCCGTTATCGGCAACGGTCACTACGGGCCTGGCACCCTCTATGGGCTGTGGCCCCGTTCAAGATGGACTTGGACGCGTCGCACAATCTCGGGATGACGGATCCTCCCTAACACCACATTTCCCGGCGTCCGGTTTCGGCCGCGGGATTCAGTGCTGGGCTTTTTCCTGTTCGCTCGCCGCTACTAAGGAAATCCTAGTTAGTTTCTTTTCCTCCGCTTAATAATATGCTTAAATTCAGCGGGTAGTCTCACCTGCTCTGAGGTCGCAAATATAAATTTGCCTTTATTTTGTCAGACGATAATTACACGTATTCCGTTTATATGGCTGCCTCCAAACAATTTCAAACATCGATCTGACGTCGTTGCGAGAATGTTGTTGTTGTTAATTATAGTGCATAAAATATGCATATAAACAACTTTAACGTCTCGGACACGACGATCGCTTCGTTCGAAATTTAAGCGTTGTGGCTGCTTTTTAATATCGGACGTGCTACGTCTAAACCAACTTGTACCAACAAACTAATAAGAATGTCAGCCGCTATTGCGTTTTAGGATGCCGCGTTATTTTTTATATTGTTTTTATTGTTGTCTACGTTGCATAATATTTTATTATGACAACCGACAATCAATTAACAATTATAGTAACGCGTCATATTTGCACCCAACACGCTCCGACGTAATTGTCTACACAACATTGTGCGCTGTGTTTAAGACAAAAACCGAGCAGTCTTTGAAATTGACACGACCCTCAGCCAGGAGTGGTCCGGGAACAGTATATCCGAGGACCGCAATGTGCGTTCGAAATGTCGATGTTCATGTGTCCTGCAGTTCACAAGTTGACGCGCAATTAGCTGCGTTCTTCATCGACCCACGAGCCAAGTGATCCACCGTTCAGGGTAATCTTTTCAAACAAATTTAAAATATTATTACATAACGCACCGTTCCACATCGAAATCGTTTCATCATCACACAACAACAAAAATAACTACTTAAGGTTATTACAATTGTGATGTATATGTGAGAAACGGACCAATCGAAAGAAACGTTCGGCGTTATATTTTATAATATTTTATTTAATTAAAGTGGCATTTGTTTCTACTTATCGAAAAGAGTATGCAGTTATAGTTTAAGTTTACATAAAGAATAACCCGATGATATTAACGTTTTATAAATACGTATATATATCTATTAGGTTTTTTTTCTCTATCAACTTTGTCTATAAAACTCTGCTCCTTTTGCGATAAGCATTATGTATATTTATTAAATAGAAAATATGTCGAAAAACCAGACGTTTTCTTCAAACAAACGCCACAGCTACAAACTTAATCACAACAATATTTACCAAACAATACAATTGTAGGGTGTTTTGTGTGATACGTCGTTTGGTGGGCATTCTAAGAACGTCCGTCGACATAAAAACGAATCAAAAGAAAAGCACAGGCAGTGCAAAACGTTCCTTCGTCAGTCGGGCGTATATCATTTAAAACCCACAGAATCTAAAAAAGTTAATAAACTTTTTTATTTAGATTCCTACGGTTCGTCGCGTCGTTAAAGTAAATTATTACTTCGACGCATGCGGAACCCAGGTACCCGAAAACCGTAAGCCTAAGCGTTTTTTTCCAAACATCACTCACTATCGATAAAGTAAATTGATTTTATGTATTTATAAATGTGCGTTTGTATGTATAGTAGTATAGTAGTAGTATATTTTGTTATTGGTTGTTTCGAGCTTTTTATTGTTATAAAACGTTTTTGTAGTCTTGTACATAAAGTACAGACGAATAGACAGCCCCTTTTATTTATTAATAAACTCCAACCATTTACAAATTAAATTACAACTACAACATCTCTTTTACACATTAATTATACACCATCTTTATTTTCTTTTTTCCGAAGCGAATACGATGAAGAAAATACGCAAAGACTGGCTTACAAAACCGTAAGCCTAAGCGTTTATTTTTCAAACATCACTCACCATCGGTTAAGTAAAATGATGGTATGTATAAATGTGTATTTGTATGTACAGTAGCGTATTAATTTTGTTGTTGGTTGTTTCGAGTTTATTTATTATTATGGTTTGTATGTATAAAGTTTTAGTCTTGTACATAAAGTACAGACGAATAGACAGCCCCTTTTATTTATTAATAAACTCCAACCATTTACAAATTAAATTACAACTACAACATCTCTTTTACACATTAATTATACACCATCTTTATTTTCTTTTTTCCGAAGCGAATACGATGAAGAAAATACGCAAAGACTGGCTTACAAAACCGTAAGCCTAAGCGTTTATTTTTCAAACATCACTCACCATCGGTTAAGTAAAATGATGGTATGTATAAATGTGTATTTGTATGTACAGTAGCGTATTAATTTTGTTGTTGGTTGTTTCGAGTTTATTTATTATTATGGTTTGTATGTATAAAGTTTTAGTCGTGTACATAAAGTACGATCGTATTGGCAGACACCATTATTATTCATTCATTCATTCTTGTTTGTTATTATAAATAACTCCAACCATATACAAATACTACAACAACAACAACATCTCTTGCACATTAATTATACACCACCACTGTGTATTAGTACTTTTTTTCGAAGCGAATACGATGATGGAAATACGCTAAGACCGGCACTGCGAAAGCAATAATAAAACATTAGCACATAACCATCTTTCGACAATATTGATTCGTGTTAATGTTCGAAAAAATTCTTTGAAAACGTCGTTTACGGCACGTTTACAATCGATTTATAAAATAAATCGAAAAACGTAACAACAGATCCGCTTAATGCAAGACGACCCGTTGTTGCTTTTCCGTTCGACGCATAATAAAGAATTTTGTATGAGAATTGATCATCATACGAATAGTGTATGTATGTGTGTTTTTTGTTGATCAGCACAGACAAAATGTGTGTGTATGTGTGACAACTAAACAACAACATTTACACGTTAATGATCCTTCCGCAGGTTCACCTACGGAAACCTTGTTACGACTTTTACTTCCTCTAAATGATCAAGTTTGGTCATCTTCCCAGCAACATCGGCAACGTCGAAACGCCACCGCGCACCGGTCCGAAGACCTCACTAAATCATTCAATCGGTAGTAGCGACGGGCGGTGTGTACAAAGGGCAGGGACGTAATCAACGCGAGCTTATGACTCGCGCTTACTGGGAATTCCTCGTTCATGGGGAACAATTGCAAGCCCCAATCCCTAGCACGAAGGAGGTTCAGCGGGTTACCCGGACCGCTCGGTCAGGGAGGACACGCTGATTCCTTCAGTGTAGCGCGCGTGCGGCCCAGAACATCTAAGGGCATCACAGACCTGTTATTGCTCAATCTCGTGCGGCTAGAAGCCGCCTGTCCCTCTAAGAAGAATTGTTTGTACGCCGACAGTAAAAACCGCACATAGAGACCGGGCGAACCCGGCTCCAGCCGGCATTTGGGATGTCGAAATACGCCTATTTAGCAGGCTAGAGTCTCGTTCGTTATCGGAATTAACCAGACAAATCGCTCCACCAACTAAGAACGGCCATGCACCACCACCCACCGAATCAAGAAAGAGCTCTCAATCTGTCAATCCTTCCGGTGTCCGGGCCTGGTGAGGTTTCCCGTGTTGAGTCAAATTAAGCCGCAGGCTCCACTCCTGGTGGTGCCCTTCCGTCAATTCCTTTAAGTTTCAGCTTTGCAACCATACTTCCCCCGGAACCCAAAAGCTTTGGTTTCCCGGAAGCTGCCCGCCGAGTCATCGGAGGAACGTCGGCGGATCGCTAGCTGGCATCGTTTATGGTTAGAACTAGGGCGGTATCTGATCGCCTTCGAACCTCTAACTTTCGTTCTTGATCAATGAAAGCGTTTTTGGCAAATGCTTTCGCTTCTGTCCGTCTTGCGACGATCCAAGAATTTCACCTCTAACGTCGCAATACGAATGCCCCCATCCGTTCCTATTAATCATTACCTCGGGGTTCCGAAAACCAACAAAATAGAACCGAGGTCCTATTCCATTATTCCATGCACACAGTATTCAGGCGAAGTTTTAGCCTGCTTTAAGCACTCTAATTTGTTCAAAGTAAAACGTGCCGGCCCACCTCGACACTCAATGAAGAGCACCGCGGCGGGATTGAGTTGGGCCGCCCTCTCGAGCTAAGCCCACCGGCAGGACGTCCCGCGAAACGCCAGTTAACACCGCGAACGATGAACCGGCGGCGCGGGACACAAATTCGACTACGAGCTTTTTAACCGCAACAACTTTAATATACGCTATTGGAGCTGGAATTACCGCGGCTGCTGGCACCAGACTTGCCCTCCAATTGATCCTCGTTAAAGGGTTTAGAGTGTACTCATTCCGATTACGGGGCCTCGGATGAGTCCCGTATCGTTATTTTTCGTCACTACCCTCCCCGTGCCGGGAGTGGGTAATTTGCGCGCCTGCTGCCTTCCTTGGATGTGGTAGCCGTTTCTCAGGCTCCCTCTCCGGAATCGAACCCTGATTCCCCGTTACCCGTTACAACCATGGTAGGCGCAGAACCTACCATCGACAGTTGATAAGGCAGACATTTGAAAGATGCGTCGCCGGTGCGAGACCGTGCGATCAGCGTAAAGTTATTCAGATTCACCAAGTTGTACGATGACGGCGAAACCGCCACCGATTGGTTTTGATCTAATAAAAGCGCTCCTTCCGTCTCCGGTCGGAGCTCTGTTTGCATGTATTAGCTCTAGAATTACCACAGTTATCCAAGTAAATGTGGGTACGATCTAAGGAACCATAACTGATTTAATGAGCCTTTCGCGGTTTCACCTTAATTTGGCTTGTACTGAGACATGCATGGCTTAATCTTTGAGACAAGCATATGACTACTGGCAGGATCAACCAGGGAACTGTGTTTTTGTGTTTTTTGAGACAGACGAGAGAATAAAATACTCATCATCATCGTTTATAAAGATGAAGAATATGCGCGTTTGTGCGAAACAATCTAACATATAAGAAAGTAACGCCACGCTGTTTCTTCTTTTCTTCGTACGATATAGAGATAAATGTATCGTCATCATCGTCGTCGTAGTCGTTAAACACCACAACACATATATCGGTCAATAAAGGCATAATAATAATATTTATAATATTATTTTTTACCTTTGCCGATTTAAAAGTTCAAACATTCTCTTCACTCTTCGCAAGATTGAATGCGACGTGAATTTATGAAATTCTTTCGAATCCATAAACGTTACGAATATTATATAAATATTCTCGCTCGGATATTAGAGAGTTGACGCATTTATTATTTTTGTTTGTTTAAATCACAAACATTGTTAGTCCAACAAAGTTTGATTGCATAAGGACCGCCAACGTAAGAGAATACGTTTTGCCGCATCCGCAATCTCGCTGTGGGGAACTGGCGAGCCACAAAATCACAAAATAAAGCAATCTCGCAAGCAAAGCCCTATTCGAATTCGATAGCGGAAATGTGCGATAAACGTCGATAAATTGGAAGCAAATGCAGAACGTATACATAATCGGTCGTTTTGTCGTCGTCATTTATGATAAACTTCGACTAAACCGTTACACCGTTCATATCGCCTCACTCAACGCATCGACACACACCACTACCATATGTATACCAGCGCGACACCGATTCGAGGCAGCCGCTCGGTATTGGATGTGCGCACCGCTCCACTGACATAGCTCCACAGGCGGACGTCTACCGAAGCGCACAGCTCTATAACTATAAGGCATACACACAAAAGGAGAAAATATTTTAAATATTGATAATATTAAAAAGTCATATTTTATATTTAAACCATTATAAAATTTAATTATAAAAACGTTTGTTTTAAAAAAAATAATTAATTAATAAAAACAAAATTATTTTAAGCGCCGTACTTCGTAAACGTCGTACTTCGTTCGTCGTATGTGCAAAGTCAAATGAATGCTGTAGTTAGTCGCAGTTGGAACGTCCTGAATGTCGTACAACGTAACAATAATTTTGAGTGCCCTAATGTGTAGACGTCGTACTTCGCGAACGTCGCACTTCGTAAACGACGTACTTCGTGAACGTCGCACTTCGTAAACGACGTACTTCGTGAACGTCGCACTTCGTAAACGACGTACTTCGTAAACGTCGCACTTCGTAAACGACGTACTTCGTGAACGTCGTAACTTCGTAAAGGTTATGCAATATTAATACACATTTGGTGTATTGCAAGTTGCATTTTAATAAATATTATGCATTTTTATGTTTTAATTTAATATCTAGGCCAAAATACTATGTTTATTTAATTGTTAAATGTGTACGTTTATTTATAGATACGTAATTTACATAAAAATTTGTTTTTTTTTTTATTATATGCAAACTACAAATAAAAACATTTAATATTTTCAAACGTCGTACTTCGTGTAAGTTATGCAATATTGATACAAATTTAGTGTATTGCGGGTCGCAATAATATTAATTTATATTTGAACGTTGTACTTCGTGAAGGTTATGCAACATCAGTACACATTAAGTGTATTGCAGGTTGCATTATTATTAATTTATGTTTTCTCACTTTTTACCTTCATATAAAAAAAAAATTTAATATTTTTGGACGTCGTACTTCGTAACAGTTATGCAATATTGATGCACATCTGTTGTGCTGCGGGGTTGCATTTTATAAATTTAATGTATTCTTATGATTTACTTTAATGTCTAGGCAAAAAAACACTTTTGATTAGTTGCTGAATGTTTACATTTATTTACAGATACGTAATTTGCAAAAAAATTTGCTGTTTTTTTATTATATACAACACAAATAAAATTCTTTAATATTCTTGAACGTCGTACTTCGTGTAGGGTTATGCAATATTGATACAAATTTAGTGGTATTGCGGGTCACAATAATATTAATTTATATTTAAACGTAGTACTTCGTGAAGGTTATGCAAGATCAGTACATATTAAGTGTATTGCAGGTTGCATTATTATTAATTTATGTTTTCTCACTTTTAACCTCAATATAAAAAAAAATTAATATTTTTGGACGTCGTACTTCGTGAAGGTTATGCAATATTAATGCACATCTAGTGTGCTGCGGGTTGCATTTTATAAATTTAATGTATTTTTATGTTTTACTTTAATATCTAGACAAAAAAAACAATTTTGATTAGTTGCTAAATGTTTACATTTATTTACAGATACGTAATTTGCAAAAAAATTTGCTGTTTTTTCATTATATACAACACAAATAAAATTCTTTAGTGTTCTTGAACGTCGTACTTCGTGTAGGTTATGCAATTTTAATACACAATTAGTGTATTGTGGGTTGCATTATTATTATTTATTGTTTACGTTTTAATTCATCACTTTGTGAACGTCGTACTTCGTTTGTACTATGAACGCTGCATTTCGTCGCAGTCGGCAGCACGTGCGAATAAACGTCGTACAAGAAAATCACGATTTTGAGTGCCGTACTTCGCAAACGTCGTACTTCGTCTATACTATGTACAAAGTCAAGTGAACGCTAAACCTCGTCGCAGTCGACAGCGCGTGCAAATAACGTCGTACAAGAAAATCACGATTTTGAGTGCCGTACTTCGCTAACGTCGTACTTCGTCTGTACTATGTACAAAGTCAAATGAACGCTAAACTTCGTCGCAGTCGACAGCAAGTGCAAATAAACGTCGTACAAGAAAATCATGATTTTGAGTGCCGTACTTCGCAAACGTCGTACTTCGTTTGTACTATGTACAAAGCCAAATGAACGCTAAACTTCGTCGCAGTCGACAGCAAGTGCAAATAAACGTCGTACAAGAAAATCATGATTTTGAGTGCCGTACTTCGCAAACGTCGTACTTCGTCTGTACTATGTACAAAGTCAATTGAAGGCTGTACTTCGTCGCAGTCGGAAGCAACTGCAAATAAACGTCTTACAAGAAAATCATGATTTTGAGTGCCGTACTTCGCAAACGTCGTACTTCGTCTGTACTATGTACAAAGTCAATTGAACGCTGTACTTCGTCGCAGTCGGAAGCAACTGCAAATAAACGTCTTACAAGAAAATCATGATTTTGAGTGCCGTACTTCGCAAACGTCGTACTTCGTCTGTACTATGTACAAAGTCAATTGAACGCTGTACTTCGTCGCAGTCGGAAGCAACTGCAAATAAACGTCTTACAAGAAAATCATGATTTTGAGTGCCGTACTTCGCAAACGTCGTACTTCGTCTGTACTATGTACAAAGTCAATTGAACGCTGTACTCCGTCGCAGTCGGCAGCACGTGCAAATAAACGTCGTACAAGAAAATCACGATTTTGAGTGCCGTACTTCGAAAACGTCGTACTTCGTCTGTACTATGTACAAAGTCAAATGAACGCTTAACTTCGTCGCAGTCGACAGCACGTGCAAATAAACGTCGTACAAGAAAATCACGATTTTGAGTGCCGTACTTCGCAAACGTCGTACTTCGTCTGTACTAGTACAAAGTCAAATGAACGCTGCATTTCGTCGCAGGTCAGAAACAAAGCAAACGTCGTGCAATGAAACAATAATTTTGAGTGCTGCATTTGTGAGCGCCGTACTTCGTTTGTTACTTTATGGTCACATGAACGTCGTATTTCATCACACAGAGCACCATACTTAATGCACTTAAATGAACGTTGTACTTCGTACAAGTTAGGCAATATTAATACACATTTGGTGTATTGCGGGTTGCATTATTAATTTACAAAAATAGCTATGATTTTATATACAACTAAAAATAATTCATAATATTTAAACGTCGTACTTCGTAACAGTAATACAATATTTAAACAAATGTAGTACTTCTTGAATATAGGCAATTTTCATACACGTTTACTGTGAAACCAGTTGCGTTACAATTAAAGTATACGTAGTACTTCGTGGTTTTAGGCAACTTTAGCGCGCGTTTTTGTGTAATGTTGGTTGCATACCTTTAAACTAAATGATTGTGTCATTACTATTTTACCACGATGAGCAATCGTGACTTTATTATATGCAGTAGTTATTAAGCAGTGAATGGTGCAAGGCGAGCGCTATGTGCTAGGCGAGAGCTATGTGCTAGGCGAGAGCTATGTGCTAAGTCCGTAGAACGAAGTATGTCGTTCGAATAAATTTGCTGGCTTTCTTCTACTCTTCCTCCTCTCTCTCTCTCTCTCTCTCTCTCTATCATCTATCTTCTTTTCCTTTTAATTTCTTTCTTTCTCTCTGTCTTCTTTCTCTTTA
>NC_087404.1:3086194-3176194 GCF_031307605.1 Tribolium castaneum
TGAAAGTTTACTCGTTTCAAAGCATAGAATCGTTTGAAATTAAAAGCTCTCGTTAAGACTGTAACGCAAATCTTTTGTTTTGTGCTAAAATAAGACGTTTTTAGTCTGTTTGATATAGATTTTTTTGTTCAAAGCAAAATATTGTCGAAAATCAACCGTTTTTGTTTAAACTGATACAAAATTCGGTGGTTTGTGTCCGAATACAAAGTTTTCAGATTCTTTAGAATCATTCCAAATAAGCTATTCTCGTCGAAGCTATAATGTAATTAGTATTTTGTGCTAAAATACAGCGTTTTTGTTAGATTTATTAACAATTTTGTTTATTTTAAGCAATGAAACGAATAGGATTAGTTGCCTTTATCCAAAGTGATACATAAATTGCTCTTTTATGCCAGATTTACACGTTTTTAGTGTGTTCGATATAAGTTTTCTTGTTCAAAGCAAAAGATCGTCTAAAATAAGCCGTTTTTGTTTGAACTGATGAACAATTCGGACTGAGAGTCAACAAAAATAATTTGAAGAGTCCGAGATACGCCGTTCTCGTCAAGTCTATAACGTATTTCGTTTTTTTGTGTCAGAATATGTGGTTTTAGTTACTCTTTATAAAAGTTTACTCTTATGTAAGTAAAGGAACAAACAGGATAAACTGCTTCTATTTAAAGTGATACATAATTAGCTCTTTTGTGACAGAATACGACGTTTTCTGTCTGTTTAATATAAGTTTTTAATAATAATAATAATAATAATAATAATAATAATAATAATAATAAAAATAATAATAATAGTAATAAAAGTAAGCGTAGTTTTCTAAGCAAAAATTAAGCTTATTTTGTGTGTTATCTTATTTCTATGCAAGAAATCATCTGTGATCTGTGTTTTTAGGCAAGAAATTGTCTAAAATTAATAACTCATTTTAAAACTGGTATAAAAACATTTACTATACAAAAGTTATAATCGGTTTTTAATAATAATAATAATAATAATAATAATAATAATAATAATAATAATAATAATGATAATAATTATAATAAAAATAATAATAATAATAATAATAATCATAATAATAACAATAACAATAATAATAATAGTAATAATAATAAAAATAATAATAATAGTAATAAAAGAAAGCTTAGTTTTCTAAGCCAAAATGAAGCTTATTTTGTGTGTTATATGAGCGTTTTCTTATTTCTATGCAAGAGATCATCTGTGATCTGTGTTTTTAGGCAAGAAATTGTCTAAAATTAATAACTCATTTTAAAACTGGTATAAACACATTTACTATACAAAAGTTATAATCGGTTTTTAATAATAATAATAATAATAATAATAATAATAATAATAATAATAATAATAATAATAATAATAATAATAATAATAATAATAATAATAATAATCATAATCATAATAATAACAATAACAATAATAATAATAGTAATAATAATAAAAATAATAATAATAGTAATAAAAGTAAGCTTAGTTTTCTAAGCAAAAATGAAGCTTATTTTGTGTGTTATATGAGCGTTTTCTTATTTCTATGCAAGAAATCATCTGTGATCTGTGTTTTTAGGCAAGAAATTGTCTAAAATAAATCACTCATTTTAAAACTGGTATAAAAACATTTACTATACAAAAGTTATAATCGGTTTTTAATAATAATAATAATAATAATATTAACAATAATAATAGTAATAAAAACAATAATAATAATAATAATAGTAATAATAATAATAATAATAATAATAAAAATAATAATTATAACAATAAAAATAATAATAATAGTAATAAAAATAAGCTTAGTTTTCTAAGCAAAAATGAAGCTTATTTTGTGTGTTATATGAGCGTTTTTTCATTTTTATGCAAGAGATCATCTGTGATCTGTGTTTTTAGGCAAGAAATTGAATAAAATTTATAACTCATTTTAAAACTGGTAAAAAAATATTTACTATACAAAAGTCAATAATAATAATAATAATAATAATAATAATAATAATAATAATAAATCCACTCTCAAAACTGCTTCAATCCTCTAACCTTGGCTACAAACTAAAAGGCTCATCAACACAACGACTCAGCCACCTCTTGTACGTCGACGATGCCAAGTTATATGCAGAAAATGAACAAGATCTAGGAAAACTACTCACCATCACAAAAACATTCAGTGAGAACATCCGTATGAAATTTGGATATGACAAGTGTGCCAAGATCATCTACAAGAAAAGGAAGAAAACGACCAGCCAGAACATTGAACACCTCAACATCAAGGAATTGGACGACACTGAAAAGTACAAATACTTAGGACTGGACCAACATCTAATACGAGACACAAAAGAACTGAAAGATAAAACAGAGAAGGAACTACATACAAGAATAAACAAGATCCTAAACACAAGTCTGAATGGAAAAAACAAAGTGAAAGCCGTAAACACCTGGGCAATACCAACAATAACCTACACATTTGGGGTAATACAGTGGTCGCAAACAGATCTAGAGAGAATCGATAGAAAAATCAGAACCGATATGACAGCAAACCGAATCCATCACACAAATGCGTCAGTCATCAGACTCTACCTACCACGACGATCCGGAGGGAGAGGACTCTTGAACTTGGAACACCTTTGGAAAAAACAAATCATCAACCTGCGGAAATATTTCAAGAAAAATCAAACTCCACTACTCAAAGTCATCTGCGAAATAGATTCCTACTCACCACTAAAACTGAAGAACAATGATGAACCAACCCAAGCCCCAACAATATGAGAAAAAAGAGAAGAATGGTAAGGAAAAGCACTACATGGCAAATACCCAAAGGCATTGGACTCAGGCCATCAAACAGAATCAACAAGCTGGCTCACCTCTGGAAGTCTATATGGAGAAACAGAAGGCTTTATGTGTGCTATCCAGAATGGTGTCATTAGTACAAAAAACTACAAAAAATGTATCCTAAAAGAAGACATTGACGACCATTGCAGAATGTGCAAAACTGCACCAGAAACTATTCAGCACATAACATCAGGCTGCCTCACGATAGCACTCACAGAGTACCTAAAAGGCCATAACCTCACTGCTGGAATCCTTTATCAGAAAATCGTAACTAAACTGAAACTGCAAGAATCTGAAGACCCATATTACACATATGTACCACAACCAGTCATTAAAACAGACAGCTGGAAAGTGTACTGGGACATCACGATTCGAACGGACAAGACAGTAGCGGCCAACAGACCTGACATCGTACTCCATAACAAACAGAGGAAAGAAGCCTTCTTCATAGACATTGCCCACCCAAATGATAATAACCTGGAAAAAACGGAAAGAGAGAAAATAACAAAGTATTTTGAACTCAGTCAAGAATATAAAGCAATATACAAACTAAACAAAGTGACAGTCCTCCCCATCATCATAACATCAACAGGAATAATAAGCAAAAACATGGAAACCTACCTCAGTAAGATACACCTTGACAACAAACCCATGATCCGGCTAATGCAGAAGTCTGTCATCCTTGAAACCTGTAGAATAGTCCGGAAGTTCCTGAACATTCAAGAATAAATCATACATGCATACCTGAATATGACTTTGCACGTGAAACAAATCCCTTCTGGAGTGATTGATTTTGTACCCCACGACATGAAGATAACCACTTGAGCAACCCGACTACGCTCAGTGAGAAGCCCCAAACATAATAATAATAATAATAATAATAATAATAATAATAATAATAATAATAATAATAATAATAATACTTATAATAATGAATTTCTTTCTAAATTAACGCTTAGTTGATAAAAGCTGATAAAATTTCCTACAAAATAGTTATTTGCATTTTTCATGTAGGACTTACCATAAGCGAGATATAAGTTTGAAAATAATTAATATTTAAAAAAAAGTGCTTTAACAGAATATGTCTTGTGATTTAAAATACACTTAATTTATTGGGTCCAATACTTTATTAGAAGAAAAGGGAGGTGTCATAAAAGTCACTGAATTCTTTAAAGTCGTTTTTAAATGCTGCATTTTCGTCTTCGTCTCAAACATTGAAAACTGAATTACATTTTTGTTCAGTAACTGTAACAGTTTTCACTTTGGTTTTATGCTTATATCTCGAAAACAGTTACTCCTATCAATTTTTATCTTTCTTTCAAAATTAAAGCGGATAAAATTTCCTACAAAATAGTTAAATGCATTTCTTTTGTAGGACCAACCATAAGCGAGCTATAGAGTTGGATATAAATAATCTTTAACAAAAATTTGCTTTAAAATAAAATGTTTGAAAAACCGAAATTAAACTAAATTAATTGGGTCTAACACTTTAGTAGAGGAAAAAGAAGAAGACACAAAAGTCACCAAAGTCTTCACAGTCGTTTAATAATAAGTCTTCGTCGTCATATTAATAACAATAACATTAATAATAATAATACTAATAGTAACTCCTCATTTTAAAACTGGTATAAAAACATTACTATACAAAAGTTATAATTGGTTTTTAATAATAATAATAATAATAATAGTAATAGTAATAAAAGTAATAATAATAATAATAATAATAATAAACTCTCTAACTCGCTTATGGTTGGTCTTCCAAAATAAATGCTAATAACTATTTTGTAGGAAATTTTATTAGCTCTAATTTTGAAAAAAAGATAAAAAATGATAGAAGTAACAGTTTTCGAGATATAAGCAAAATACCAAAGTGAAAACTGTTACAGTTACTGAAAAAAATTTAATTCAATTTTCAATGTTTGAGACGAAGACAAAAACGCAGCATTTAAAATCGACTCTAAAGACTTCAATGACTTTTATGTCACCTCCTTTTTCTTCTAATAAAGTATTGGACCCAATAAATTAAGTGTATTTTAAATCACAAGACATTTTTTGTTAAAGCACTTTTTTTTTAATATTAATTATTTTCAAACTTATATCTCGCTTATGGTTAGTCCTACATGAAAAATGCAAATAACTATTTTGTAGAAAATTTTATCAGTTTTAATTTTAGTAAAAAGATAAAAATTGATAGAAGTAACTGTTTTCGAGATATAAGCAAGAAACCAAAAAACTGTTGCCTTAATTAATCGTTTGCATATAAGCAAATATAGTACTATTAGTATTATTATTATTAATGTTATTGTTATTAATATGACGACTAAAGACGACTTTGAAACCTTTAGTAACTCTTATGTCTTTTCCTTTTTCCTCTACTAAAGTGTTAGACACAATTAAATTAGTTTAATTTCAGTTTTTCAAACATTTTATTTTAAAGCAAGTTTTTGTTAAATATTATTTATATCCAACTCTATAACTCGCTTATGGTTGGTCCTACAAGAAAAATGCAAATAACTGTTATGTAGGAAATTTTATCAGCTTTAATTTTGAAAGAAAGATAAAAATTGATAAGAATAACTGTTTTCAAGATATAAGCAAAAAACCAATAAGAAAACTGTAACTGTTACTGAACAAAAATATAGTTCAGTTTCCAATGTTTGAGACGAAGACGAAAATGCAGCATTTAAAATCTACTCTGAAAACTTCAGTGACTTTTATGTCACCTCCTTTTTCTTCTAATGAAGTATTGGACCTAATAAATTAAGTGTATTTTAAATCACAAGACATTTTCTGTTAGAGCACATTTGTTTTAATTATTAATTATTTTCAAACTTATATCTCGCTTATGGTTAGTCCTACATAAAAATTGCAAATAACTATTTTGTAGGAAATTTTATCAGCTTTAATTTTAGTAAAAAAATAAAAATTGATAGGAGTAACTGTTTTTGAGATATAAGCAAGAAACCAAAAAACTGTTACCTTAACTAAACGCTTGCATATAAGCAAATTTAGTACTATTAGTATTATTATTATTAATGTTATTGTTATTAATATGACGACTAAAAACGACTCTCAAGATTTTGTTGACTTTTATGTCTTCTCCTTTTTCCTTTACTAAAGTGTTAGACCCAAATAATTTAGTTTAATTTCGGTTTTTCAAACATTTTATTTTAAAGCAAATTTTTGTTAAAGATTATTTATATCCAACTCTATAACTCGCTTATGGTTGGTCTTCAAAAGGAAATGCAAATAACTATTTTGTCGGAAATTTTATCAGCTTTAATTTTGAAAGAAAGATAAAAAATGATAGGAGTAACTGTTCTCGAGATATAAGCAAAAAATCAAAGTGAAAACTGTTACAGTTACTGAACAAAAATGTAATTCAATTTTCAATGTTTGAGACGAAGACGAAAATGCAGCATTTAAAATCGACTCTAAAGACTTCAATGACTTTTATGTCATCTCCTTTTTTTTCTAATAAAGTATTGGACCCAATAAATTAAGTGTATTTTAAATCACAAGACATTTTCTGTTAAAGCACTTTTTTTTAAATATTAATTATTTTCAAACTTATATCTCGCTTATGGTTAGTCCTACATAAAAATTGCAAATAACTATTTTGTAGGAAATTTTATCAGCTTTAATTTTAGTAAAAAAATAAAAATTGATAGGAATAACTGTTTTCGAGATATAAGCAAGAAACCAAAAAACTGTTACCTTAATTAAGCGCTTGCATATAAGCAAATTTAGTACTATTAGTATTATAATTATTAAAGTTATTGTTATTAATATGACGACTAAAGACGACTCTGAAACATTTAGTGACTTTTATGTCTTCTCCTTTTTCCTCTACTAAAGTGTTAGACACAATTAATTTAGTTTAATTCCGGTTTTTCAAGCATTTTATTTTAAAGCAAATTTTTGTTAAATATTATTTATATCCAACTCTATAACTCGTTTATGCTTGGTCCTACAAGAAAAATGTAAATAACTATTTTGTTGAAAATTTTATCAGCTTTAATTTTAGAAATAAGAAAAAATTTGATAGGAGTAACCGTTTTCGAAATATAAGCAAAAAACCAATAAGAAAACTGTAACTGTTCCTGAACAAAAATGTAATTCAATTTTCAATGTTTGAGACGAAGACGAAAATGCAGCATTTACAAACGACTCTAAAAACTTCAGTGACATTTCTATCACCTCCTTTTTCTTCTAATAAAATATTAGACCCAATAAATTAAGTGTATTTTAAATCACAAAACATTTTCTGTTAAAGCACATTTGTTTTAATTATTAATTATTTTCAAACTTATATCTCGCTTATGGTTAGTTCTACATGAAAAATGCAAATAACTATTTTGTAGGAAATTTTATCAGCTTTAATTTTGGTAAAAAGGTAAAAATTGATAGAAGTAACTGTTTTCGAGATATAAGCAAAAAACTAAAAAACTGTTACCTTAAATAAGCGCTTGCATATTAGCAAATTTAGTACTATTAGTATTATTATTATTAATGTTATTGTTATTAATATGACGACTAAAAACGACTCTGAAGACTTTGGTGACTTTTATGTCTTCTCCTTTTTCCACTACTAAAGTGTTAGACACAATTAATTTAGTTTAATTTCAGTTTTTCAAACATTTTATTTTAAAGCAAATTTTTGTTAAATATTATTTATATCCAACTCTATAACTCGCTTATAGTTGGTCCCACAAGAAAAATGCCAATAACTATTTTGTAGGAAATTTTATCATCTTTAATTTTCAAAAAAAGATAAAAATTGATAGAAGTAACAGTTTTTGAGATATAAGCAAAATACCATAGTGAAAACTGTTACAGTTACTGAACAATAATGTAGTTCAGTTTTCAATGTTTGAGACGAAGACGAAAATGCAGCATTTAAAAACGACTCCGAAGAATTCAGTGACTTTTATGTCACCTCCTTTTTTTTCTAATAAAGTATTGGACCAAATAAATTAAGTGTATTTTATTTAAATCACAAGACATTTTCTGTTAAAGCACTTTTTTTTTAAATATTAATTATTTTCAATCATATATCTCGCTTATGGTTAGTCCTACATGAAAAATGCAAATAACTATTTTGTTGGAAATTTTATCAGCTTTAATTTTGAAAGAAAGATAAAATTTGATAGGTGTAACTGTTTTTGAGATATAAGCAAAAAACCAATAAGAAAACTGTAACTGTTACCGAACAAAAATCTAATTCAGTTTTCAATGTTTGAGACGAAGACAAAAATGCAGCATTTAAAAACGACTCTGAAGACTTCAGTGACTTTTATGTCACCTCCTTTTTTTTCTAATAAAGTATTGGACCAAATAAATTAAGTGTATTTTATTTAAATCACAAGACATTTTCTGTTAAAGCACTTTTTTTTTAAATATTAATTATTTTCAATCATATATCTCGCTTATGGTTAGTCCTACATGAATATGCAAATAACTATTTTGTAGAAAATTTTATCAGCTTTAATTTTAGATAAAAGATAAAAACTGTTAGGAGTAACTGTTTTTGAGATATAAGCAAAAAACCAATAAGAAAACTGTAACTGTTACTGAACAAAAATTTAATTCAGTTTTGAATGTTTGAGACGAAGACGAAAATGCAGCATTTAAAATCGACTCTGAAGACTTCAGTGACTTTTATGTCACCTCCTTTTTTTTTCTAATAAAGTATTAAACTCAATAAATTAAGTGTATTTTAAATCACAAGACATTTTCTGTTAAAACACATTTTTTTTAAATATTAATTTTTTTCAAACTTATATCTCGCTTATGGTTTGTCCTACATGTAAAATGCAAATTACTATTTTGTAGGAAATTTTAACAGCTTTAATTTTAGTAAAAAGATAAAAATTGATAGGAGTAACTGTTTTTGAGATATAAGCAAGAAACCAAAAAACTGTTACCTTAACTAAGCGCTTGCATATAAGCAAATTTAGTACTATTAGTATTATTATTATTAATGTTATTGTTATTAATATGACGACTCTGAAACATTTGGTGACTTTTATGTCTTCTCCTTTTTCCTCTACTAAAGTGTTAGACACAATTAATTTAGTTTAATTCCGGTTTTTCAAGCATTTTTCAAAGCAAATTTTTGTTAAATATTATTTATATCCAACTCTATAACTCGTTTATGCTTGGTCCTACAAGAAAAATGTAAATAACTATTTTGTTGAAAATTTTATCAGCTTTAATTTTAGAAAAAAGAAAAAATTTGATAGGAGTAACCGTTTTCGAAATATAAGCAAAAAACCAATAAGAAAACTGTTCCTGAACAAAAATGTAATTCAATTTTCAATGTTTGAGACGAAGACGACTCTGAAGACTTTAGTGACTTTTATGTCTCCTCTTTTTTCCACTACTAAAGTGATAGACACAATTAATTTAGTTTAATTTCAGTTTTTCAAACATTTTATTTTAAAGCAAATTTTTGTTAAATATTATTTATATCCAACTCTATAACTCGCTTATGGTTGGTCCCACAAGAAAAATGCCAATAACTATTTTGTAGGAAATTTTATCATCTTTAATTTTCAAAAAAAGATAAAAATTGATAGAAGTAACAGTTTTTGAGATATAAGCAAAATACCATAGTGAAAACTGTTACAGTTACTGAACAATAATGTAGTTCAGTTTTCAATGTTTGAGACGAAGACGAAAATGCAGCATTTAAAAACGACTCTGAAGACTTCAGTGACTTTTATGTCACCTCCTTTTTTTTCTAATAAAGTATTGGACCAAATAAATTAAGTGTATTTTAAATCACAAAACATTTTCTGTTAAAGCACATTTGTTTTAATTATTAATTATTTTCAAACTTATATCTCGCTTATGGTTAGTCCTACATGAAAAATGCAAATAACTATTTTGTTGGAAATTTTATCAGCTTTAATTTTGAAAGAAAGATAAAATTTGATAGGTGTAACTGTTTTCGAGATATAAGCAAAAAACCAATAAGAAAACTGTAACTGTTACCGAACAAAAATCTAATTCAGTTTTCAATGTTTAAGACGAAGACAAAAATGCAGCATTTAAAAACGACTCTGAAGACTTCAGTGACTTTTATGTCACCTCCTTTTTTTTCTAATAAAGTATTGGACCAAATAAATTAAGTGTATTTTACTTAAATCACAAGACATTTTCTGTTAAAGCACTTTTTTTTTATATATTAATTATTTTCAATCATATATCTCGCTTATGGTTAGTCCTACATGAATATGCAAATAACTATTTTGTAGAAAATTTTATCAGCTTTAATTTTGAAAAAAATGATAAAAATTGATAGGAGTAACAGTTTTACAGTTTTCGAAATATAAGCAAAATACCATAGTGAAAACTGTTACAGTTACTGAACAAAAATGTAATTCAGTTTTCAATGTTTGAGACGAAGACGAAAATGCAGCATTTAAAAATGACTCTGAAAACTTCAGTGACTTTTGTGTCACCTCCATTTTCTTCTAATAAAGTATTGGACGAAATAAATTAAGTGTATTTTAAATCACAAGACATTTTCTGTTAAAGCACTTTTTTTTTAAATAATAATTATTTTCAAACTTATATCTCGCTTATGGTTAGTCCTACATGAAAATTGCAAATAACTATTTTGTAGGAAATTTTATCAGCTTTAATTATAGTAAAAAGATAAAAATTGATAGGAGTAACTGTTATCGAGATATAAGCAAGAAACCAAAAAACTGTTATTTTAAATGCTGCATTTTCGTCTTCGTCTCAAACATTGAAAACTGAATTACATTTTTGTTCAGTAATAGTTACAGTTTTTTTATTGGTTTTTTGCTTATATCTCGAAAACCGTTACACCTATCAAATTTTATCTTTTTTTCAAAATTAAAGCTGATAAAATTTCCAACAAAATAGTTAGTTGCATTTTTCTTGTAGGACCAAGCATAAGCGAGTTATAGAGATGGATATAAATAATATTTAACAAAAATTTGCTTCAAAATAAAATGTTTGAAAAACTGAAATTAAACTAAATTAATTGTGTCTAACACTTTAGTAGAGGAAAAAGGAGAAGACATTCGTTTTTTTTGTGTCAGAATATGTGGTTTTAGTTACGCTTTATAAAAGTTTGCTCTTATGTAAGCAAAGGAACAAACAGAATAAACTGCTTCTATTTAAAGTGATACATAATTAGCTCTTTTGTGACAGAATCCGACGTTTTCTGTCTGTTTAATATAAGTTTTTAATAATAATAATAATAATAATATTAACAATAATAATAATAATAATAATATTAATAATAATAATAATAGTAATAATAATAATAATAATAATAATAATAATAATAAAAATAATAATAATAGTAATAAAAGCTTAGTTTTCTAGGCAAAAATGAAGCTTATTTTGTGTTTTCTGAGCGTTTTCTCATTTCTATGCAATAGATCATCTGTGATCTGTGTTTTTAGGCAAGAAATTGTCTAAAATTAATAACTCATTTTAAAACTGGTGTAAAAACATTTACTATACAAAAGTTATAATCGGTTTTTTATAATAATAATAATATTTATAATAATGAATTTCTTTCTAAATTAAAGCTTATTTTTTCTAAGCAAAAATTAAGCATATTTTGTGTTATCTGACCGTTTTCTCATTTCTATGCAAAAGATCATGTGTGATCTGTGTTTTTACGCAATCTAAGCCATTTTATAGTTTTTATGCAAGAAATTGTCTAAAATTAATCACTCATTTTAAAACTGGTATAAAAACATTGACTATACAAAGGTTATAATCCATTTTTAATAATAATAATAATAATAATAATAATAATAATAACAATAATAATAATATTAATAATAATAATAATAATAATAGTAATAGAAATAATAATAGTAATACAAATAATAATAATAATACTTATAATAATGAATTTCTTTCTAAATTAAAGCTTATTTTTTCTAATCAAAAATGAAGCTTATTTTGTGTTTTCTGAGCGTTTTCTCATTTTTATACGAGAGATCATCTGCGATCTGTGTTTTTAGACAAGAAATTGTCTAAAATTAATAACTCATTTTAAAACTGGTATAAAAACATTTACTATACAAAAGTTATAATCATATTTTAATAATAATTATATTAATATTTATTTTAATAATAATTTAGTTTAATTTCGGTTTTATAAACATTTTATTTTAAAGCAAATTTTTCTTAAAGATTATTTATATCCAACTCTATAACTCGCTTATGGTTGGTCCTACAAAAAAATGCAAAAAACTATTTTGTAGAAAGTTTTATCATCATTAATTTAAAGGAAAGATAAAAATTGATAGGAGTAACTGTTTTCGAAATATAAGCAATAAACCAATAAGAAAACTGTAACAGTTACTGAACAAAAATGAAATTCAGTTTTCAATGTTTGAAACAAAGACGAAAATGCAGCATTTACTGTCACCTCCTTTTTCTTCTAATTAAGTATTGGACCCAATAAATTAAGTGTATTTGAAATTACAAGACATTTTCTGTTAAAGCACATTTTTTTTTTATTAATTATTTTCAAACTTATATCTCGCTTATGGTTAGTCCTACATGAAAAATGCAAAGAACTATTTTGTAGGAAATTTTATTAGCTTTAATTTTAGTAAAAAGATAAAAATTGATAGGAGTAACGGTTTTCGAAATATAAGCAACAAACCAATAAGAAAACTGTAACTGTTACTGAACAAAAATGTAATTCAGTTTTCAATGTTTGAGACAAAGACGAAAATGCAGCATTTACTGTCACCTCTTTTTTCTTCTAATTAAGTATTGGACCCAATAAATTAAGTGTATTTTAAATTACCAGACATTTTCTGTTAAAGCACATTTTTTTTTATTAATTATTTTTAAACTTATATCTCGCTTATGGTTAGTTCTACATAAAAAATGCAAATAACTATTTTGTTGGAAATTTTATCAGCTTTAATTTTGAAAGAAAGATAAAATTTGATAGGTGTAACTGTTTTCGAGATATAAGCAAAAAACCAATAAGAACACTGTAACTGTTACTGAACAAAAATGTAATTCAGTTTTCAATGTTTGAGACGAAGACGAAAATGCAGCATTTACTGTCACCTTCTTTTTCTTCTAATTAAGTATTGGACCCAATAAATTAAGTGTATTTTAAATAACAAGGCATTTTCTGTTAAAGCACTTTTTTTTAAATATTAATTATTTTTAAACTTATATCTCGCTTATGGTTAGTCCTACATGAAAAACGCAAATAACTATTTTGTAGGAAATTTTATCAGCTTTAATTTTAGTAAAAAGATAAAAATTGATAGGAGTAACTGTTTTCGAAATATAAGCAACAAACCAATAAGAAAACTGTAACTGTTACTGAACAAAAATGTAATTCAGTTTTCAATGTTTGAAACGAAGACGAAAATGCAGCATTTCCTGTCACCTCTTTTTTTTTCTAATTAAGTATTGGACCTAATAAATTAAGTGTATTTTAAATCACAAGACATTTTCTGTGAAAGCACTTTTTTTTAAATATTAATTATTTTTAAACTTATATCTCGCTTATGGTTAGTCCTACATGAAAAATGCAAATAACTATTTTGTAGGAAATTTTATCAGCTTTAATTTTAGTAAAAAGATAAAAATTGATAGAAGTAACTGTTTTCGAGATATAAGCAAAAAACCAAAGTAAAAACTGTAAGAGTTACTGAACAAAAATGTAATTCAGTTTTCAATGTTTGAGACGAAGACGAAAATGCAGCATTTACTGTCACCTCCTTTTTCTTCTAATTAAGTATTGGAAGAAATAAGTTAAGTGTATTTTAAATCACAAGGCATTTTCTGTTAAAGCACTTTTTTTTTTAAATATTAATTATTTTCAAACTTACATCTCGCTTATGGTTAGTCCTACATGAAAATTGCGAATAACTATTTTGTAGGAAATTTTATCAGTTTTAATTTTAGTAAAAAGATAAAATTTGATAGGTGTAACTGTTTTCGAGATATAAGCAAAAAATCAATAAGAACACTGTAACTGTTACTGAACAAAAATGTAATTCAGTTTTCAATGTTTGAGACGAAGACGAAAATGCAGCATTTAAAAACGACTCTGAAAACTTCCGTGACTTTTATGTCACCTCTTTTATCTTTTAATAAAGTATTGAACCCAATAAATTAAGTGTATTTTAAATCACTAGGCATTTTCTGTTAAAGTACTTTTTTTTTAAATATTAATTATTTTTAAACTTATATCTCGCTTATGGTTAGTCCTACATGAAAAATGCAAATAACTATTTTGTAGGAAATTTTATCAGCTTTAATTTTAGTAAAAAGATAAAAATTGATAGAAGTAACTGTTTTCGAGATATAAGCAAGAAACTAAAAAACTGTTACCTTAATTAAGCGCTTGCATATAAGCAAATTTAGTACTATTAGTATTATTATTATTAGTGTTATTGTTATTAATATGACGACTAAAAACGACTCTTAAGATTTTGGTGACTTTTATGTCACCTCCTTTTGCTTCTAATAAAGTATTGGACGAAATAATTTAAGTGTATTTTAAATCCCAAGGCTTTTTCTGTTAAAGCACTTTTTTTTTAATATTAATTATTTTCAAACCTATATCTCGCTTATGGCTGGTCCTACATGAAAATTGCGAATAACTATTTTGTAGGAAATTTTATCAGCTTTAATTTTAGTAAAAAGATAAAAATTGATAGGAGTAACTGTTATCGAGATATAAGCAAGAAACCAAAAAACTGTTACCTTAATTAAGCGCTTGCATTTAAGCAAATTTAGTACTACTAGTATTGTTATTATTAATGTTATTGTCATTAATATGACGACTAAAGACGACTCTGAAGACTTTAGTGACTTTTATGTCTCCTCCTTTTTCCTCTACTAAAGTGTTAGACACAATTAATTTAGTTTAATTTCAGTTTTTCAAACATTTTATTTTAAAGCAAATTTTTGTTAAATATTACTTATATCCAACTCTATAACTCGCTTATGGTTGGTCCCACAAGAAAAATGCAAATAACTATTTTGTAGGAAATTTTATCAGCTTTAATTTTGAAAAAAAGATAAAAATTGATAGGAGTAACAGTTTTCGAGATATAAGCAAAATACCATAGTCTAAACTGTTACAGTTACTGAACAAAAACGTAATTGAGTTTTCAATGTTTGAGACGAAGACGAAAATGCAGCATTTGAAAACGACTCTGAAGACTTCAGTGACTTTTATGTCACCTCCTTTTTCTTCTAATAAAGTATTGGACGAAATAAATTTAGTGTATTTTAAATCACAAGACATTTTCTGTTAAAGCACTTTTTTTTTAAATATTAATTATTTTTAAACTTATATCTCGCTTATGGTTAGTCCTACATGAAAAATGCAAATAACTATTTTGTAGGAAATTTTATCAGCATTAATTTTAGTAAAAAGATAAAAATTGATAGAAGTAACTGTTTTCGAGATATAAGCAAGAAACTAAAAAACTGTTACCTTAATTAAGCGCTTGCATATAAGCAAATTTAGTACTATTAGTATTATTATTATTAATGTTATTGTTATTAATATGACGACTAAAAACGACTCTCAAGATTTTGGTGACTTTTATGTCACCTCCTTTTTCTTCTAATAAAGTATTGGACAAAATAAGTTAAGTGTATTTTAAATCACAAGGCATTTTCTGTTAAAGCACTTTTTTTTTAAATATTAATTATTTTCAAACTTATATCTCGCTTATGGTTAGTCCTACATGAAAATTGCGAATAACTATTTTGTAGGAAATTTTATCAGCTTTAATTTTAGTAAAAAGATAAAAATTGATAGGAGTAACTGTTATCGAGATATAAGCAAGAAACCAAAAAACTGTTACCTTAATTAAGCGCTTGCATATAAGCAAATTTAGTACTATTATTATTATTATTATTAGTGTTATTGTTATTAATATGACGACTAAAAACGACTCTTAAGATTTTGGTGACTTTTATGTCACCTCCTTTTGCTTCTAATAAAGTATTGGACGAAATAAGTTAAGTGTATTTTAAATCACAAGGCATTTTCTGTTAAAGCACTTTTTTTTTAAATATTAATTATTTTCAAACTTATATCTCGCTTATGGTTAGTCCTACATGAAAATTGCGAATAACTATTTTGTAGGAAATTTTATCAGCTTTAATTTTAGTAAAAAGATAAAAATTGATAGGAGTACCTGTTTTCGAGATATAAGCAAGAAACTAAAAAACTGTTACCTTAATTAAGCGCTTGCATGTAAGCAAATTTAGTACTATTAGTATTATTTTTATTAGTGTTATTGTTATTAATATGACGACTAAAAACGACTCTTAAGATTTTGGTGACTTTTATGTCACCTCCTTTTGCTTCTAATTAAGTATTGGAAGAAATAAGTTAAGTGTATTTTAAATCCCAAGGCTTTTTCTGTTAAAGCACTTTTTTTTTTAAATATTAATTATTTTCAAACTTATATCTCGCTTATGGTTAGTCCTACATGAAAATTGCGAATAACTACTTTGTAGGAAATTTTATCAGCTTTAGTTTTAGTAAAAAGATAAAAATTGATAGAAGTAACTGTTTTCGAGATATAAGCAAGAAACCAAAAAACTGTTACCTTAATTAAGCGCTTGCATATAAGCAAATTTAGTACTATTAGTATTATTATTATTAATGTTATTGTTATTAATATGACGACTAAAAACGACTCTGAAGACTTTGGTGACTTTTATGTCTCCTCCTTTTTTCTCTACTAAAGTGTTAGACCCAATTAATTTAGTTTAATTTTGGTTTTTCAAACATCTTATTTTAAAGCAAATTTTTGTTAAAGATTATTTATATCCAACTCTATAACTCGCTTATGGTTGGTCCTACAAAAAAAATGCAAATAATTATTTTGTAGGAAGTTTTATCAGCTTTAATTTTGAAAAAAAGATAAAAATTGATAGGAGTAACTGTTGTCGAGATATAAGCAAAAAACCAAAGTGAAAACTGTAACAGTTACTGACCAAAAATGTAATTCTGTTTTCAATGTTTGAGACGAAGACGAAAATGCAGCATTTACAAACGACTCTAAAGACTTCAGTGATCTTTCTGTCAACTTCTTTTTCTTCTAATAAAGTATTGGACCCAATAAGTTAAGTGTATTTTAAATCACAAGACATTTTTTGTTAAAGCACTTTTTCTTAATTATTAAATATTTTCAAACTTATATCTCGCTTATGGTTAGTTCTACATAAAAAATACAAATAACTATTTTGTAGGAAATTTTATCAGCTTTAATTTTGGTGAAAGGTAAAAATTAATAGGAGTAACTGTTTTCGAGATATAAGCAGAAAACAAAAAAACTGTTACCTTAATTAAGCGTTTGCATGTAAGCAAATTTAGTACTATTGGTATTTATATTATTAATGTTATTGTTATTAATATGACGACTAAAAAAGACTCTGAAACCTTTACTGACTTTTATGTCTTCTCTTTTTCCTCTACTAAAATGTTAGACTCAATTAATTTAATTTAATTTCGGTTTTTCAAACATTTTATTTTAAAGCAAATTTTTCTTAAATATTATTTATATCTATCTCTATAACTCGCTTATGCTTGGTCCTACAAGAAAAATGCAACTAACTATTTTGTTGGAAATTTTATCAGCTTTAATTTTGAAAGAAAGATAAAATTTGTTAGATGTAACGGTTTTCGAGATGTAAGCAAAAAACCAATAAGAAAACTGTAACTGTTACTGACCAAAAATGTAATTCTGTTTTCAATGTTTGAGACGAAGACGAAAATGCAGCATTTACAAACGACTCTAAAGACTTCAGTGATCTTTCTGTCAACTTCTTTTTCTTCTAATAAAGTATTGGACCCAATAAGTTAAGTGTATTTTAAATCACAAGACATTTTTTGTTAAAGCACTTTTTCTTAATTATTAAATATTTTCAAACTTATATCTCGCTTATGGTTAGTCCTACATGAAAAATGCAAATAAACATTTTGTAAGAAATTTTATTAGCTTAAATTTTAGTAAAAAGATAAAAATTGTTAGCAGTAACTGTTTTCGAGATATAAGCAAGAAACCAAAAAACTGTTACCTTAATAAAGCGCTTGCATATAAGCAAATTTAGTACTATTAGTATTAATATTATTAATGTTATTGTTATTAATGTGACGACTAAAAACTACTCTGAAAACTTTGGTGACTTTTATGTCTTCTTCTTTTTCCTATACTAAAATGTTAGACTCAATTAATTTAATTTAATTTCGGTTTTTCAAACATTTTATTTTAAAGCAAATTTTTCTTAAATATTATTTATATCTATCTCTATAACTTGCTTATGCTTGGTCCTACAAGAAAAATGCAACTAACTATTTGGTTGGAAATTTTATCAGCTTTAATTTTGAAAGAAAGATAAAATTTGATAGATGTAACGGTTTTCGAGATGTAAGCAAAAAACCAATAAGAAAACTGTAACTGTTACTGAACAAAAATGTTCGTTTTTAAATGCTGCATTTTCGTCTTTTGAGTGAAAACTGAATAACATTTGTGTTCAGAAACATTTACAGTTTTTATTTTTAATAATGAATTTCCTTCAAAATCAGGGCTTAGTTTTTCTAGCAAAAGCAAAAATAAAGCATATTTAGTGTTACATCAGTGTTTTATTATCACAGATGATCTCTTGCATAGAAATGAGAAAACGCTTATATAACACAAAATAAGCTTCATTTTTGCTTAGAAAAACTATACCTTGATTTAAATGGAAATTCATTACTAAAAGTATTATTATTATTATTAATATTGTTATTGGTATTATTATTATTATTATTATTATTATTATTATTATTATTGTTATTATTATTAATATTATTATTATTAAAAACCGATTATATCTTTTGTATAGTAAATATTTTTATACCAGTTTTAAAATGAGTGATTAATTTTAGACAATTTCTTGCCTGAAAACTATAAAATGGCTTAGATTGCCTAAAAACACAGATCACACATGATCTTTTGCATATTAATTAGAAAACCCTCAGATAACACAAAATAAACATTTTTGCTTAGAAAAAATAAGCTTTAATTTTGAAAGAAATTCATTATTATAAGGATTGTTATTATTATTATAATTATTATTATTATTATTATTATTATTATTATTATTATTATTATTATTATTATTATTATTAGTATTAAAAACCGATTATAACTTTTGTATAGTAAATGTTTTTATACCAGTTTTAAAATAAGTTATTAATTTTAGACAATTTTTTGCCTAAAAACACAGATCACAGATGATCTCTTGCACAGAAATGAGAAAACGCTCAGATAACACAAAATAGGCTTTATTTTTGCTTAGAAAAAATAAGCTTTAATTTAGAAAGAAATTCATAATTATAAGTATTATTATTATTATTATTATTATTATTATTTGTATTATTATTATTATTATTACTTTCATTACTATTATTATTATTATTATTATTAACTTTTGTATAGTAAATGTTTTTATACCAGTTTTTAAATGAATTATTAATTTTAGACAATTTCTTGCCTAAAAACACAGATCACACATGATCTTTTGCATAGAAATGAGAAAACGCTCATGTAACACACAAAATAAACTTCATTTTTTTTATTAAAAGTATTATTATTATTATTACTATTATTACTATTACTATTATTATTATTATTATTATTATTATTATTGTTATTATTATTATTATTATTATTATTATTATTATTATTATTATTATTATTATTATTATTATTATTTTTATTTTTATTTTTATTATTATTATTATTATTTTTATTATTATTATTATTAACTTTTGTATAGTAAATGTTTTCATACCAGTTTTAAATTGAGTATTAATTTTTGACAATTTCTTGCCTAAAAACACAGATCACAGATGATCTCTTGCATAGAAATGAGCAAGCGCTCACATAACACAAAATAAGATTCATTTTTGCTTAGAAAAGCTAAGCTTTAATTTAGAAAGAAATTCATTATTATAAGTATTATTATTATTATTATTATTACTTTTATTACTATTATTATTATTATTATTATTATTATTATTATTATTATTATTAACTTTTGTATAGTAAATGTTTTTATACCAGTTTTTAAATGAATTATTAATTTTAGACAATTTCTTGCCTAAAAACACAGATCACACATGATCTTTTGCATAGAAATAAGAAAACGCTCATGTAACACACAAAATAAACTTCATTTTTTCTTATTAAAAGTATTATTATTATTATTACTTTTATTACTATTACTATTATTATTATTATTATTATTATTATTGTTATTATTATTATTATTACTATAAGTATTATTATTATTATGTGTATTATTATTATTATTTCTATTACTATTATTATTATTATTATTATTAACTTTTGTATAGTAAATGTTTTTTTATACTTGTTTTAAAATGAGTTATTAATTTTAGACCATTTCTTGCCTAAAAACACAGATCACAAATGATCTCTTGCATAGAAATGAGTAAACGCTCATATAACACACAAAATAAGCTTCATTTTTGCTTAGAAAACTAAGCTTACTTTTATTATTATTATTATTATTATTATTATTACTATTAATATTATTATTATTATTATTATTATTATTATTATTAAAAACTTATATTAAACAGACAGAAAACGTCGGATTCTGTCACAAAAAAGCTAATTATGTATCACTTTAAATAGAAGCAGTTTATCCTGTTTGTTCCTTTGCTTACATAAGTGCAAACTTTTATAAAGCGTAACTAAAACCACATATTCTGACACAAAAAAACGAATTACGTTATAGACTTGACGAGAACGGCGTATCTCGGACTCTTATAGGACTCTTATAGGAACAAAAAGTATCAGTTTGGATTAAATCAAATTATCTTTGTTGACTCTCAGTCCGAATTGTTCATCAGTTCAAACAAAAACGGCTTATTTTAGACGATCTTTTGCTTTGAAAAAGAAAACTTACATCGAACAGACTAAAAACGTATAAATCTGGCATAAAAGAGCAATTTATGTATCACTTTGAATAAAGGCAGCTAATCCTATTCGTTTTATTGCTTAAAATAGACTAAATTGATTATAAATCTAACAAAAACGCTGTATTCTAGCATAAAATACTAATTACATTATAGTTTCGACGAGAATAGCTTATTTGGAATGATTCTGTGCTTCCAAACGACAAAATTTTTATTAAACAGATGCCAAACATCATGTTTTGTCCTATAAAGACATTTTATATTGCAGTTTGTATTAAAACAAAATATTTTCGTTGATTCTTTGTTAGAAGCAGCAAACCTAACATTAAAAAATCTGAAAACTTTGTATTCGGGCACAAACCACCGAATTTTGTATCAGTTTAGACAAAAACGGTTGATTTTCAACAATATTTTGCTTTGAACAAGAAAACTTATATCAAACAGACTAAAAACGTTATATTTTAGCACAAAACAAAAGATTTGCGTTATAGTCTTAACGAGAGCTGTTAATTTCAAACGATTCTATGCTTTGAAACGAGTAAACTTTCCCTGAACAGAGGAAAAACATCTTATTTCGTCTTTTGAAAACGATTCATGCCACAGTTTGGATAAAAACCAATGATTTTCGTTTATTCATTGTTACAAACAAGAAACCTTACATCAAAGAAACTGAAAACCTCTTATTCAGGCCCAGAAAATCAAATTACGTTTCAGCCTGGACACAAACTGCTTATTTTAGACGATCCTTTCTTTTGAACACGAAAACTTACATTAAAAAGATTAAAAACGTCTTATTCTGGCTGAAAACTTCAAATTATATATTACTCTAGATAAAAGCAATTTATCCTGATTACTCCTTTACTTAGAATAGAGTAAACTTGTATAAAACTTAATGAAAACTTTAAATTTCTTCTCAAAGAAATAATTTACGTTATAGTTTTGACCAGCACTGTTTATTTCAAACGATTTTATGATTCGAAACGAATAAACTTTTATGGGGCAGATGCAAAACCACATATTACCATATAAAGCGTTGTTTTAAAGCAAAGTATTACCTTTTGCAACAAGAAATTTTACGTCAAAGCAACTGAAAACTTCGTATCCATGCACAAATATCGAATTACGTATCAGTTTAGGCAAATACAGCTTATTTTAAACGATTCCTTGCTATAAACAAGAAAAATTTTATCAAACATATTGAAATCGTCTTATTCTCGAAAATAAGAGCAAATTATGTATCAGTTTTAACAAAAGCGGATTACTCTGTTTGATTCTATGCTTAGAGGTGAGTAAACTACTAGAAAACGTAATGAAAACTCTATATTCAAGCTCAAAAGAGCAAATTACGTTATAGTTTTGACAAAAAAAAATATTTCGGACGATTACATACTTCGAAGTAAGCAAACTTTAATTGAACAAGTGCAAAAGCTAATACTTTGCTTTAAAATAACGATTTATGTGGTAATATGTTGTTTTGCATCTGTCCTATAAAAGTTTACTCGTTTCGCTCCATTGAATCATTCGAAATAAATTATTTTGACACAACAACAACGAAAATAATTTGTTTTTGCTTAAACTGTAACATAAGTCGTTTTTATAAAACGAACTAAGACGTTTGGCATTTGTTTAGTGAAAGTTTTCTCGTTTGGGGGCATAGAATCGTTTGAAATTAACAGTTCTGGTCAAATCTATAACGTAAATTATTTCTTTGTATCACTTTAAAGATTTGCGTTATAGTATTGACGAGAACTGTTAATTTCAAACGATTCTATGCTTTGAAACCAGTATAGTTTCACTGAACAGAGGCAAAACGTCTGAAGTTTCGGCTTTGAAAAACGATTTATGTCACAGTTTGGATTAAAACCAATAAACAGAAATAAACAGTGCTGGTCAAAACTATAACGTAAATTATTTCTTTTAGACGAAATTTAAAGTTTTCATTAAGTTTTATAAAAGTTTACTCTATTCTAAGTAAAGGAGTAATTAGGATAAATTGCTTTTATCTAGAGTAATATATAATTTACAGTTATTAGCCAGAATAAGACGTTTTTAATCTTTTTAATGTAAGTTTTCGTATTTAAAACAAAGGATCGTCTAAAATAAGCAGTTTTTGTCCAGACTGCAACGTAATTCGAATTTCTGTGCCTGAATAAGTGGTTTTTAGTTTCTTTGATGTAGGGTTTCTTGTTTGTAACAATGAATTAACGAAAATAATTGGTTTTTATCCAAACTGTGGCATGAATCGTTTTTAAAAGGCGAAATAAGGTGTTTTTCCTCTGTTCAGTGAAAGTTTACTCGTTTCAAAGCATAGAATCGTTTGAAATTAACAGCTCTCGTTAAGACTATAACGCAAATCTTTTGTGCTAAAATAAGACGTTTTAAGTCTGTTTGATATAATTTTTTTTGCTCAAAGCAAAATATTGTCGAAAATCAACCGTTTTTGTTTAAACTGATACAAAATTCGGTGGTTTGTGTCCGAATACGAAGTTTTCAGATTCTTTAGAATCATTCCAAATAAGCTATTCTCGTCCAAACTATAATGTAATTAGTATTTTGTGCTAGAATACAGCGTTTTTGTTAGATTTTTTAACAATTTAGTCTATTTTAAGCAATGAAACGAATAGGATTAGCTGCCTTTATCCAAAGTGATACATAAATTGCACTTTTATGCCAGATTTATACGTTTTTAGTCTGTTTGATGTAAATTTTCTTGTTCAAAGCTAAAGATCGTCTAAAATAAGCCGTTTTTGTTTGAACTGATAAACAATTCGAACTGAGAGTCAACAAAAATAATTTGTTTTAATCTAAATTGATACTTTTGTTCCTATAAGAGTCCTATAAGAGTCCGAGATACGCTGTTCTCGTCAAGTCTATAACGTATTTCGTTTTTTTGTGTCAGAATATGTGGTTTTAGTTACGCTTTATAAATGTTTGCTCTTATGGAAGTAAAGGAACAAACAGGATAAACTGCTTCTATATAAAGTGATACATAATTAGCTCTTTTGTGACAGAATATGTTTTCTGTTTGTTTAATATAAGTTTTTAATAATAAAAATAATAATAATAATATTAATAATAATAATAACAATAATAACAATAATAATAATAAAAATAATAATAATAGTGATAAAAATAATAATAATAGTAATAAAAGTAAGCTTAGTTTTCTAAGCAAAAATGAAGCTTATTTTGTGTGTTATGTGAGCGTTTTCTCATTTCTATGCAAAAGATCATCTGTGATTTGTGTTTTTAGGCAAGAAATTGTCTAAAATTAATAACTCATTTTAAAACTGGTATAAAAACATTTACTATACAAAAGTTAATAATAATAATAATAATAATAATAATAATAACAATAATAAGAATAATAATAATAATAATAATAATAGTAATAATAATAATAAAAATAATAGTAATAATAATAATAATAATAAAAATAAAAATAATAATAATAGTAGTAATAGTAATAAAAGTTATAATAATAATAATAATAATAATAATACTTATAATAATGAATTTCTTTCTAAATTAACGCTTAGTTGATAAAAGCTGATAAAATTTCCTACAAAATAGTTATTTGCATTTTTCATGTAGGACTAACCATAAGCGAGATATAAGTTTGAAAATAATTAATATTTAAAAAAAAAGTGCTTTAACAGAAAATGTTTTGTGATTTAAAATACACTTAATTTATTGGGTCCAATACTTTATTAGAAGAAAAAGGAGGTGACATAAAAGTCACTGATGTCTTCAGAGTCGTTTTTAAATGCTGCATTTTCGTCTTCGTCTCAAACATTGAAAACTGAATTACGTTTTTGTTCAGTAACAGTTACAGTTTTCTTATTGGTTTTTTGCTTATATCTCAAAAACGTTACTCCTATAAATTTTTATCTTTTTTTCAAAATTAAAGATGATAAAATTTTCTACAAAATAGTTATTTGCAATTTTCATGTAGGACCAAGCATAAGCGAGTTATAGAGTTGGATATAAATAATATTTAACAAAAATTTGCTTTAAAATAAAATGTTTGAACAACCGAAATTAAACTAAATTAATTGTGTCTAACACTTTAGTAGAGGAAAAAGGAGAAGACATAAAAGTCACTAAAGGTTTCAGAGTCGTCTTTAATCGTCATATTAATAACAATTACATTAATAATAATAATACTAATAGTATTAAATTTGCTTATATGCAAACGCGTAATTAAGGTAACAGTTTTTTGGTTTCTTGCTTATATCTCAAAAACAGTTACTCCTATCAATTTTTATGTTTTTTTCAAAATTAAAGCTGATAAAATTTCCTACAAAATAGTTATTTGCATTTCTTTTGTAGAACCAACCATAAGCGAGTTATAGAGTTGGATATAAATAATCTTTAACAAAAATTTGCTTTAAAATAAAATGTTTAAAAAACCGAAATTAAGCTAAATTAATTGGGTCTAACACTTTACTAGAGGAAAAAGGAGGAGACGTAAAAGTCACCAAAGTCTTCAGAGTCGTTTTTAATGGTCATATTAATAACAATAACATTAATAATAATAATACTAGTAGTACTATATTTGCTCATATGCAAGCGCTTAATTAAGGTAACAGTTTTTTTGTTTTTTGCTTATATCTAGAAAACAGTTACTCCTATCAATTTTTATGTTTTTTTCAAAATTAAAGCTGATAAAATTTCCTACAAAATAGTTATTTGCATTCTTTTTGTAGAACCAACCATAAGCGAGTTATAGAGTTGGATATAAATAATCTTTAACAAAAATTTGCTTTAAAATAAAATGTTTGAAAAACTGAAATTAAACTAAATTAATTGTGTCTAACACTTTAGTAGAAGAAAAAGGAGGAGACATAAAAGTCACAAAGGTCTTCAGAGTCGACTTTAGTCGTCATATTTATAACAATAACATTAATAATAATAATACTAATAGTACTAAATTTGCTTATTGCAAACGCTTAATTAAGATAACAGTTTTTTGGTTTCTTGCTTATATCTCAAAAACAGTTACTCCTATCAATTTTTATGTTTTTTTCAAAATTAAAGCTGATAAAATTTCCTACAAAATAGTTATTTGCATTTTTTTTGTAGAACCAACCATAAGCGAGTTATAGAGTTGGATATAAATAATCTTTAACAAAAAATTTGCTTTAAAATAAAAAAAATAAAAAACCGAAATTAAACTAAATTAATTGGGTCTAACACTTTAGTAGAGGAAAGAGGAGGAAACGTAAAAATCACCAAAGTCTTCAGAGTCGTTTTTAATGGTCATATTAATAACCATAACATTAATAATAATAATACTAGTAGTACTATATTTGCTCATATGCAAGCGCTTAATTAAGGTAACAGTTTTTTTGTTTTTTGCTTATATCTAGAAAACAGTTACTCCTATCAATTTTTATCTTTTTACTAAAATTAAAGCCGATAAGATTTCTTACGAAATAGTTATTTGCATTTTTCATGTAGGACTAACCATAAGCGAGATATACGTTTAAAAATTATTAATATTTAAAAAAAAGTGCTTTAACAAAAAATGTCTTGTGATTTAAAATACACTTAATTTATTGGGTCTAATAGTTTATTAGAAGAAAAAGGAGGTGGCATAAAAATCGCTGAAGTTTTCAGAATCGTTTTTAAATGCTGCATTTTCGTCTTCGTCTTAAACATTGAAAATTGAATTACAGTTTTGTTCAGTAACTGTAACAGTTTTCACTTTGGTTTTTTGCTTATATCTCGAAAACAGTTACTCTTATCAATTTTTATCTTTCTTTCAAAATTAAAGCTGATAAAATTTCCTACAAAATAGTTAATTGCATTTCTTTTGTAAGACCAACCATAAGCGAGTTATAGAGTTGGATATAAATAATCTTTAACAAAAATTTGCTTCAAAATAAAATGTTTGAAAAACCGAAATTAAACTAAATTAATTGGGTCTAACACTTTAGTAAAGGAAAAAGGAGAAGACATAAAAGTCAGCAAAATCTTGAGAGCCGTTTTTAGTCGTCATATTAATAACAATAACGTTAATAATAATAATACTAATAGTACTAAATTTGCTTATATGTAAGCGCTTAATTAAGGTAACAGTTTTTTGGTTTCTTGCTTATATCTCGAAAACAGTTACTCCTATCAATTTTAATCTTTTTACTAAAATTAAAGCTTATAAAATTTTCTTCAAAATAATAATTTGCATTTTTCATGTAGGACTAACCATAAGCAAGATATAAGTTTGAAAATAATTAATATTTTAAAAAAAGTGCTTTGACAAAAAATGTCTTGTGATTTAAAATACACTTAATTTATTGGGTCCAATACTTTATTAGAAGGAAACGGGGGTGACATAAAAATCGCTGAAGTCTTCAGAATCGTTTTTATATGCTGCATTTTCGTCTTCGTCTCAAACATTGAAAACTGAATTACATTTTTGTTCAGTAACAATTACAGTTTTTTTATTGGTTTTTTGCTTATATCTCGAAAACTGTTACCTCTATCAATTTTTATCTTTCTTTCAAAATTAAAGCTGATAAAATTTCTTACAAAATAGTTATTTGCATTTCTTTTGTAAGACCAACCATATGCGAGTTATAGAGTTGGATATAAATAATCTTTAACAAAAATTTGCTTTAAAATAAAATGTTTGAAAAACCGAAATTAAACTAAATTAATTGGGTCTAACACTCTAGTAAAGGAAAAAGGAGAAGACATAAAAGTCAACAAAATCTTGAGAGTCGTTTTTAGTCGTCATATTAATAACAACAACATTAATAATAATAATACTAATAGTACTAAATTTGCTTATATGCAAGCGCTTAATTAAGGTAACAGTTTTTTGGTTTCTTGCTTATATCTCGAAAACAGTTACTCCTATCAATTTTTATCTTTTTACTGAAATTAAAGCTGATAAAATTTCCTACAACATAGTAGTGTGGTTTTTTCATGTAGGACTAACCATAAGCGAGATATAAGTTTGAAAATAATTAATATTTAAAAACAAGTGCTTCAACAGAAAATGTCTTGTGATTTAAAATTCACTTAATTTATTGGGTCCAATACTTTATTAGAAGAAAAAGGAGGTGACATAAAAGTCACTGAAGTCTTCAGAGTCGATTTTAAATGCTGCATTTTCGTCTTCGTCTCAAACATTGAAAACTGAATTACGTTTTTGTTCAGTAACAGTTACAGTTTTCTTATTGGTTTTTTGCTTATATCTCAAAAACAGTTACTCCTATCAGTTTTTATCTTTCTTTCAAAATTAAAGCTGATAAAATTTTCAACAAAATAATTATTTGCATTTTCCTTGTAGGACTAACCATAAGCGAGTTATAGAGTTGGATATAAATAATATTTAACAAAAATTTGCTTTAAAATAAAATGTTTGAAAAACTGAAATTAAACTAATTTAATTGTGTCTAACACTTTAGTAGAGGAAAAAGGAAAAGACATAAAAGTCACTAATAGTTTCAGAGTCGTCTTTAGTCGTCATATTAATAACAATAATATTAATAATAATAATAATACTAATAGTACTAAATTTGCTTACATGTAAGCGTTTAATTAAGGTAACAGTTTTTTGGTTTCTTGCTTATATCTCGAAAACAGTTACTCCTATCAATTTTTATCTTTTTACTAAAATTAAAGCCGATAAGATTTTTTACGAAATAGTTATTTGCATTTTTCATGTAGAACTAACCATAAGCGAGATATACGTTTAAAAATTATTAATATTTAAAAAAAAGTGCTTTTAGAAAAAATGTCTTGTGATTTAAAATACACTTAATTTATTGGGTCCAATACTTTATTAGAAGAAAAAGGAGGTGGCATAAAAATCGCTGAAGTTTTCAGAATCGTTATTAAATGCTGCATTTTCTTCTTCGTCTTAAACATTGAAAATTGAATTACATTTTTGTTCAGTAACTGTAACAGTTTTCACTTTGGTTTTTTGCTTATATCTCGAAAACAGTTACTCCTATCAATTTTTATCTTTCTTTCAAAATTAAAGCTGATAAAATTTCCTACAAAATAGTTAATTGCATTTCTTTTGTAAGACCAACCATAAGCGAGTTGGATATAAATAATCTTTAACAAAAATTTGCTTCAAAATAAAATGTTTGAAAAACCGAAATTAAACTAAATTAATTGGGTCTAACACTTTAGTAAAGGAAAAAGGAGAAGACATAAAAGTCAGCAAAATCTTGAGAGTCGTTTTTAGTCGTCATATTAATAACAATAACGTTAATAATAATAATACTAATAGTACTAAATTTGCTTATATGTAAGCGCTTAATTAAGGTAACAGTTTTTTGGTTTCTTGCTTATATCTCGAAAACAGTTACTCCTATCAATTTTAATCTTTTTACTAAAATTAAAGCTTATAAAATTTTCTTCAAAATAATAATTTGCATTTTTTATGTAGGACTAACCATAAGCGAGATATAAGTTTAAAAATAATTAATATTTTAAAAAAAGTGCTTTGACAAAAAATGTCTTGTGATTTAAAATACACTTAATTTATTGGGTCCAATACTTTATTAGAAGAAAATGGAGGTGACATAAAAATCGCTGAAGTCTTCAGAATCGTTTTTAAATGCTGCATTCTTGTCTTCGTCTCAAACATTGAAAACTGAATTACATTTTTGTTCAGTAACAGTTACAGTTTTTTTATTGGTTTTTTGCTTATATCTCGAAAACTGTTACTCCTATCAATTTTTATCTTTCTTTCAAAATTAAAGCTGATAAAATTTCTTACAAAATAGTTATTTGCATTTCTTTTGTAAGACCAACCATATGCGAGTTATAGAGTTGGATATTAATAATCTTTAACAAAAATTTGCTTTAAAATAAAATGTTTGAAAAACCGAAATTAAACTAAATTAATGGGGTCTAACACTCTAGTAAAGGAAAAAGGAGAAGACATAAAAGTCAACAAAATCTTGAGAGTCGTTTTTAGTCGTCATATTAATAACAACAACATTAATAATAATAATACTAATAGTACTAAATTTGCTTATATGCAAGCGCTTAATTAAGGTAACAGTTTTTTGGTTTCTTGCTTATATCTCGAAAACAGTTACTCCTATCAATTTTTATCTTTTTACTAAAATTAAAGCTGATAAAATTTCCTACAACATAGTAGTTTGGTTTTTTCATGTAGGACTAACCATAAGCGAGATATAAGTTTAAAAATTATTAATATTTAAAAAAAAGTGCTTTAACAAAAAATGTCTTGTGATTTAAAATGCACTTAATTTATTGGGACCAATACTTTATTAGAAGAAAAAGGAGGTGGCATAAAAATCGCTGAAGTTTTCAGAATCGTTTTTAAAGCTGCATTTTCGTCTTCGTCTTAAACATTGAAAATTGAATTACATTTTTGTTCAGTAACTGTAACAGTTTTCACTTTGGTTTTTTGCTTATATCTCGAAAACAGTTACTCCTATCAATTTTTATCTTTCTTTCAAAATTAAAGCTGATAAAATTTCCTACAAAATAGTTAATTGCATTTCTTTTGTAAGACCAACCATAAGCGAGTTATAGAGTTGGATATAAATAATCTTTAACAAAAATTTGCTTCAAAATAAAATGTTTGAAAAACCGAAATTAAACTAAATTAATTGGGTCTAACACTTTAGTAAAGGAAAAAGGAGAAGACATAAAAGTCAGCAAAATCTTGAGAGCCGTTTTTAGTCGTCATATTAATAACAATAACGTTAATAATAATAATACTAATAGTACTAAGTTTGCTTATATGTAAGCGCTTAATTAAGGTAACAGTTTTTTGGTTTCTTGCTTATATCTCGAAAACAGTTACTCCTATCAATTTTAATCTTTTTACTAAAATTAAAGCTTATAAAATTTTCTTCAAAATAATAATTTGCATTTTTCATGTAGGACTAACCATAAGCAAGATATAAGTTTGAAAATAATTAATATTTTAAAAAAAGTGCTTTGACAAAAAATGTCTTGTGATTTAAAATACACTTAATTTATTGGGTCCAATACTTTATTAGAAGAAAACGGGGGTGACATAAAAATCGCTGAAGTCTTCAGAATCGTTTTTATATGCTGCATTTTCGTCTTCGTCTCAAACATTGAAAACTGAATTACATTTTTGTTCAGTAACAATTACAGTTTTTTTATTGGTTTTTTGCTTATATCTCGAAAACTGTTACTCCTATCAATTTTTATCTTTCTTTCAAAATTAAAGCTGATAAAATTTCTTACAAAATAGTTATTTGCATTTCTTTTGTAAGACCAACCATATGCGAGTTATAGAGTTGGATATAAATAATCTTTAACAAAAATTTGCTTTAAAATAAAATGTTTGAAAAACCGAAATTAAACTAAATTAATTGGGTCTAACACTCTAGTAAAGGAAAAAGGAGAAGACATAAAAGTCAACAAAATCTTGAGAGTCGTTTTTAGTCGTCATATTAAAACAACAACATTAATAATAATAATACTAATAGTACTAAATTTGCTTATATGCAAGCGCTTAATTAAGGTAACAGTTTTTTGGTTTCTTGCTTATATCTCGAAAACAGTTACTCCTATCAATTTTTATCTTTTTACTAAAATTAAAGCTGATAAAACTTCCTACAACATAGTAGTTTGGTTTTTTCATGTAGGACTAACCATAAGCGAGATATAAGTTTAAAAAGTATTAATATTTAAAAAAAAGTGCTTTAACAAAAAATGTCTTGTGATTTAAAATACACTTAATTTATTGGGACCAATACTTTATTAGAAGAAAAAGGAGGTGGCATAAAAATCGCTGAAGTTTTCAGAATCGTTTTTAAAAGCTGCACTTTCGTCTTCGTCTTAAACATTGAAAATTGAATTACATTTTTGTTCAGTAACTGTAACAGTTTTCACTTTGGTTTTTTGCTTATATCTCGAAAACAGTTACTCCTATCAATTTTTATCTTTCTTTCAAAATTAAAGCTGATAAAATTTCCTACAAAATAGTTAATTGCATTTCTTTTGTAAGACCAACCATAAGCGAGTTATAGAGTTGGATATAAATAATCTTTAACAAAAATTTGCTTTAAAATAAAATGTTTGAAAAACCGAAATTAAACTAAATTAATTGGGTCTAACACTTTAGTAAAGGAAAAAGGAGAAGACATAAAAGTCAGCAAAATCTTGAGAGTCGTTTTTAGTCGTCATATTAATAACAATAACGTTAATAATAATAATACTAATAGTACTAAATTTGCTTATATGCAAGCGCTTAATTAAGGTAACAGTTTTTTGGTTTCTTGCTTATATCTCGAAAACAGTTACTCCTATCAATTTTAATCTTTTTACTAAAATTAAAGCTTATAAAATTTTCTTCAAAATAATAATTTGCATTTTTTATGTAATACTAACCATAAGCGAGATATAAGTTTAAAAATAATTAATATTTTAAAAAAAGTGCTTTGACAAAAAATGTCTTGTGATTTAAAATACACTTAATTTATTGGGTCCAATACTTTATTAGAAGAAAATGGAGGTGACATAAAAATCGCTGAAGTCTTCAGAATCGTTTTTAAATGCTGCATTTTCGTCTTCGTCTCAAACATTGAAAACTGAATTACATTTTTTTCAGTAACAGTTACAGTTTTCTTATTGGTTTTTTGCTTATATCTCGAAAACACTTATTCTTATCAATTTTTATCTTTCTTTCAAAATTAAAGCTGATAAAATTTCTTACAAAATAGTTATTTGCATTTTTCTTGTAAGACCAACCATAAGCGAGTTATAGAGTTGGGTATAAATAATATTTAACAAAAATTTGCTTTAAAATAAAATGTTTGAAAAACTGAAATTAAACTAATTTAATTGTGTCTAACATTTTAGTAGAGGAAAAAGGAGAAGACATAAAAGTCTCTATAGGTTTCAGAGTCGTCTTTAGTCGTCATATTAATAACAATAACATTAATAATAATAATAATACTAATAAAACAATATTTGCTTATATGCAAACGCTTAATTAAGGTAACAGTTTTTTGGTTTCTTGCTTATATCTCGAAAACAGTTACTCTTATAAATTTTTATCTTTTTACTAAAATTAAATCTGATAAAATTTCCTACAAAATAGTTATTTGCATTTTTTATGTAGGACTAATCATAAGCGAGATATAAGTTTGAAAATAATTAATATTAAAAAAAAGTGCTTTAACAAAAAATGTTTTGTGATTTAAAATACACTTAATTTATTGGGTCCAATACTTTATTAGAAGAAAAAGGAGGTGACATAAAAGTCATTGAAGTCTTTAGAGTCGATTTTAAATGCTGCATTTTCGTCTTCGTCTCAAACATTGAAAATTGAATTACATTTTTGTTCAGTAACTGTAACAGTTTTCACTTTGGTTTTTTGCTTACATCTCGAAAACAGTTACTCCTATCATTTTTTATCTTTCTTTCAAAATTAAAGGTGATAAAATTTACTACAAAAAAGTTATTTGCATTTCTTTTGGAAGACCAACCGTAAGCGAGTTATAGAGTTGGATATAAACAATCTTTAACAAAAACTTGCTTTAAAATAAAATGTTTGAAAAACCGAAATTAAACTAAATTAATTGGATCAAACACTTTAGTAATGGAAAAAGGAGAAGACATAAAAGTCAACAAAATCTTGAGAGTCGTTTTTAGTCGTCATATTAATAACAATAACATTAATAATAATAATACTAATAGTACTAAATTTGCTTATATGCAAGCGCTTAATTAAGGCAACAGTTTTTTGGTTTTTTGCTTATATCTCAAAAACAGTTACTCCTATCATTTTTTATCTTTCTTTCAAAATTAAAGGTGATAAAATTTACTACAAAAAAGTTATTTGCATTTCTTTTGGAAGACCAACCGTAAACGAGTTATAGAGTTGGATATAAACAATCTTTAACAAAAACTTGCTTTAAAATAAAATGTTTGAAAAACCAAAATTAAACTAAATTAATTGGATCAAACACTTTAGTAATGGAAAAAGGAGAAGACATAAAAGTCAACAAAATCTTGAGAGTCGTTTTTAGTCGTCATATTAATAACAATAACATTAATAATAATAATACTAATAGTACTAAATTTGCTTATATGCAAGCGCTTAATTAAGGCAACAGTTTTTTGGTTTTTTGCTTATATCTCAAAAACAATTACTCCTATCAATTTTTATCTTTTTACTAAAATTAAAGCTGATAAAATTTTCTACAAAATAGTAATTTGCATTTTTCATGTAGGACTAACCATAAGCGAGATATAAGTTTGAAAAGTATTAATATTTAAAAAAAAAGTGCTTTAACAGAAAATGTCTTGTGATTTAAAATACACTCAATTTATTGAGTTTAATACTTTATTAGGAGAAATAGGAGGTGACATAAAAGTCACTGAAGTTTTCAGAGTCGATTTTAATTGCTGCATTTTCGTCTTCGCCTCAAACATTGAAAACTGAATTACATTTTTGTTTAGTAACTGTTACAGTTTTCTTATTGGTTTTTTGCTTATATTTCGAAAACAGTTACTTTTATCAATTTTTATCTTTTTTTTAAAATTAAAGCTGATAAAATTTCCGACAAAATAGTTATTTGCATTTTTGTTGTCGGACCAACCACAAGCGAGTTATAAAGTTGGATATAAATAATCATTAACAAAAATTTGCATTAAAATAAAATGTTTGAAAAACCGAAACTAAACTAAATTAATTAAGACTAACACTTTAGTAGAGAAAAAAGGAGAAGACATAAAAGTCACCAAAGTCTTGAGAGTCGTTTTTAGTCGTCATATTAATAACAATAACATTAATAATAATACTAATAGTACTAAATTTGCTTATATGCAAGCGCTTAATTAAGTTAACAGTTTTTTGGTTTCTTGCTTATATCTCGAAAACAGTTACTCTTATCAATTTTTAATTTTTTTCTAAAATTAAAGCTGATAAAATTTCCTACAAAATAGTTATTTGCATTTTTCATGTAGGACTAACCACAAGCGAGATATAAGTTTGAAAATAATTAATATTTAAAAAAAAAGTGTTTTAACAGAAAATGTCTTGTGATTTAAAATACACTTAATTTCTTAGGTCCAATACTTTATTAAATGAAAAAGGAGGTGACATAAAAGTCACTGAAGTCTTCAAAGTCGTTTTTAAATGCTGCATTTTCGTCTTCGTCTCAAACATTGAAAATTGAATTATATTTTTGTTCAGTAACAGTTACAGTTTTCTTATTGGTTTTTTGCTTATATCTCGAAAACAGTTACTCCTATCAAATTTTATCTTTCTTTCAAAATTAGAGCTAATAAAATTTCCAACAAAATAGTTATTTACATTTTTCTTGTAGGACCAAGCATAAGCGAGTTATAGAGTTGGATATAAATAATATTTAACATAAATTTGCTTTAAAATAAAATGTTTGAAAAACCGCAATAAAACTAAATTAATTGTGTCTAACACTTTAGTAGAGGAAAAAGGAGAAAACATAAAAGTCACTAAAGGTCTCAGAGTCGTCTTTAGTCGTCATATTAATAACAATAACATTAATAATAATAATACTAATAGTACTAAATTTGCTTATATGCAAGCGCTTATTTAAGGTAACAGTTTTTCTGTTTTTTGCTTATATCTCGAAAACAGTTACTCCTAACAATTTTTACTTTTTCACCAAAATTAAAGCTGATAAAATTTCCTACAAAATAATTAAATGCATATTTTTTGTAGGACCAACCATAAGCGAGTTATAGAGTTGGATATAAATAATCTTTAACAAAAATTTGCTTTAAAATAAAATGTTTGAAAAACCGAAATTAAACTAAATTAATTGGGTCTAACACTTTAGTAGAGGAAAAATGAGGAGACATAAAAGTCACCAAAGTTTTCAGAGTCGTTTTTAGTCGTCATATAAACAACAATAACATTAATATTAATAATACTAATAGTACTAAATTTGCTTATATGCAAACGCTTAATTAAAGTAACAGTTTTTTGGTTTCTTGCTTATATCTCGAAAACAGTTACTCCTATCAATTTTTAACTTTTTACTACAATTAAAGCTAATAAAATTTCCCACAAAATAGTTATTTGCATTTTTTATGTAGGACTAACCATGAGCGAGATATATGATTGAAAATAATTAATATTTAAAAAAGAAGTGCTTTAACAGAAATGTCTTGTGATTTAAAATACACTTAATTTATTGGGTCCAATACTTTATTAGAAGAAAAAGGAGGTGACATAAAAGTCACTGAAGTCTTCAAAGTAGTTTTTAAATGCTTACTCCTATCAATTTTTATCTTTTTACTAAAATTAAAGCTGATAAAATTTCCTACAAAATATTTATTTGCATTTTTCATGTAGGACTAACCATAAGCGAGATATAAGTGTCAAAATAATTAATAGTTAAAACAAAAATGCTTTAACAGAAAATGTCTTGTGATTTAAAATACACTTAATTTATTAGGTCCAATACTTTATTAGAAGAAAAAGGAGGGGACATAAAAGTCACTGAAGTCTTCAAAGTCGTTTTTAAATGCTTACTCCTAACAATTTTTATCTTTTTACTAAAATTAAAGCTGATAAAATTTCCTACAAAATAGTTATTTGCATTTTTCATGTAAGACTAACCATAAGCGAGATATAAGTTTCAAAATAATTAATAGTTAAAAAAAAAGTGCTTTAACAGAAAATGTCTTGTGATTTAAAATACACTTAATTTATTAGGTCAAATACTTTATTAGAAGAAAAAGGAGGTGACATAAAAGTCACTGAAGTCTTCAAAGTCGTTTTTAAATGCTGCATTTTCGTATTCGTCTCAAACATTGAAGACTGAATTACATTTTTGTTCAGTAACTGTAACAGTTTTTACTTTGGTTTTTTGCTTATATTGCGAAAACAGTTACTCCTATCAATTTTTATCTTTCTTTCAAAATTAAAGCTGATAAAATATTTTACAAAATAGTTAAATGCATTTCTTTTGTACGACCAACCATAAGCGAGTTATAGAGTTGGATATAAATAATCTTTAACAAAAATTTACTTTAAAATAAAATGTTTGAAAAACTGAAATTAAACTAAATTAATTGGGTCTAACACTTTAGTAGAAGAAAAAGAAAAAGATATAAAAGTCACCAAAGTCTTCAGAGTCGTTTTTAGTCGTCACATTAATAACAATAACATTAATAATAATAATACTAATAGTACTAAATTTGCTTATATGCAAACGCTTAATTAAGGTAACAGTTTTTTGGTTTCTTGTATAAATCTCGAAAACAGTTACTCCTATCAGTTTTTATTTTTTTACTATAATTAAAGCTGATAAAATTTCCTACAAAATAGTTATTTGCATTTTTCATGTAGAACTAACCATAAGCGAGATATATGTTTAAAAATAATTAATATTAAAAAAAAAACTGCTTTAACAGAAAATATCTTGTGATTTAAAATACACTTAATTTATTAGGTCCAATACTTTATTAGAAGAAAAAGGAGGTGACATAAAAGTCACTGAAGTCTTCAGAGTCGATTTTAAATGCTGCATTTTCGTCTTCGTCTCAAACATTGAAAATTGAATTACATTTTTGTTCAGTAACAGTTACACTTTTCTTATTGGTTTTTTGCTTATATCTCGAAAACAGTTACTCCTATCAAACTTTATTTTTTTTCAAAATTAAAGCTGATAGAATTTCCAACAAAATAGTTATTTACATTTTTCTTGTAGAACCAAGCATAAGCGAGTTATAGAGTTGGATATAAATAATATTTAACAAAAATTTGCTTTAAAATAAAATGTTTGATAAACCGCAATAAATTTAAATTAATTGTGTCTAACACTTTAGTAGAGGAAAAAGGAGAAAACATAAAAGTCACTAAAGGTCTCAGAGTCGTCTTTAGTCGTCAAAATAAACTTCATTTTTCCTTATTAAAAGTATTATTATTATTATTATTTTTATTACTATTACTATTATTATTATTTTTATTACTATTACTATTATTATTATTATTATTATTATTATTATTATTATTATTATTAATATTATTATTATTGTTAATATTATTATTATTATTATTAAAAACCGATTTTAACTTTTGTATAGTAAATGTTTTTATACCAGTTTTAAAATGAGTTATTAATTTTAGACAATTTCTTGCCTAAAATCCATAAAATGGCTTACATTTTCTAAAAACACAGATCACAGATGTTCTCTTGCATAGAAATGAGAAAACGCTTGTAAATCACAAAATAAGCTTTATTTTTGTTTAGAAAATCTTAGCCTTGATTTAGAAGGAAATTCATTATTAATCATATTCTTATTATTGTTATTTTTATTACTATTATTATTATTATTATTATTATTATTATTATTATTATTATTATTATTATTATTAATATTATTAATATTATTATTATTGTTTATATTATTATTATTATTATTAATAAAAACCGATTTTAACTTTTGTATAGTAAATATTTTTATACCAGTTTTAAAATGAGTTATTAATTTTAGACAATTTTTTGCCTAAAATCCATAAAATGGCTTACATTTTCTAAAAACACAGATCACAGATGATCTCTTGCATAGAAATGAGAAAACGCTTGTAAATCACAAAATAAGCTTTATTTTTGTTTAGAAAATCTAAGCCTTGATTTAGAAGGAAATTCATTATTAATCATATTCTTATTATTGTTATTTGTATTACTATTATTATTATTATTATTATTATTATTATTATTACTATTATTATTATTATTATTATTATTATTATTAACTTTTGTATAGTAAATGTTTTTATACCAGTTTTAAAATGAGTTATTAATTTTAGACAATTTCTTGCCTAAAAACACAGATCACAGATGATCTCTTGCATAGAAATGAGAAAACGCTTGTAAATCACAAAATAAGCTTTATTTTTGTTTAGAAAATCTAAGCCTTGACTTAGAAGGAAATTTATTATTAATCATATTCTTATTATTGTTATTTTTATTACTATTATTATTATTATTATTATTATTATTATTATTATTATTATTATTATTATTATTATTATTATTACTATTATTGTTATTATTATTATTATTTGTATTAAAAACTTTCATTAAACAGACAGAAAACGTCGTATTCTGTCACAAAAAGCTAATTATGTATCACTTTAAATAGAAGCAGTTTATCCTGTTTGTTCCTTTGCTTACATTAAAGCAAACTTTTATAAAGCGATATGCAAGCGCTTAATTAAGGTAACAGTTTTTTGGTTTTTTGCTTATATCTGGAGAAAATGCAGCATTTAAAATCGACTCTGAAGACTTCAGTGACTTTTATGTCACCTCCTTTTTCTTCTAATAAAGTATTTGACCCAATAAATTAAGTGTATTATAAATCACAAGACATTTACTGTTAAAGCACTTTTTTTTAAAATATTAATTATTTTCAAACTTATATCTCGCTTATGGTTAGTCCTACAAGAAAAATGCAAACAACTATTTTGTAGGAAATTTTATCAGCTTTAATTTTGAAAAAAAGATAAAAATTGATAGGAGTAACTGTTTTCGAGATATATGCAAAAAACCAAAGTGAAAACTGTTACAGTTACTGAACAAAAATGTAATTCAATTTTCAATGTTTGAGACGAAGACAAAAATGCAGCATTTACAAACGACTCTAAAAACTTCAGTGTCTTTTCTCTCACCTCGTTTTTCTTCTAATAAAGTATTGGATCTAATAAATTAAGTGTATTTTAAATCACAAGACATTTTCTGTTAAAGCACATTTTTTTTTAATTATTAATTATTTTCAAACTTATATCTCGCTTAGGGTTAGTTCTACATAAAAAATGCAAATAACTATTTTGTAAGAAATTTTATCAGCTTTAATTTTGGTAAAAAGGTAAAAATTGATAGGAGTAAGTGTTTTCGAGATATAAGCAAAAAACAAAAAAACTGTTACCTTAATTAAGCGCTTGCATATAAGCAAATCTAGTACTATTAGTATTATTATTATTAATGTTATTGTTATTAATATGACGAATAAAAACGACTCTGAAGACTTTGGTGACTTTTATGACTTCTTTTTTTTTCCTCTACTAAAGTGTTAAACCCAATTAATTTAGTTTAATTTCGGTTTATCAAACATTTTATTTTAACGCAAATTTTTGTTAAAGATTATTTATATCCAACTCTATAACTCGCTTATGGTTAGTCCTACAAAAGAAATGCATTTAATTATTTTGTAGAAAATTTTATCAGCTTTAATTTTGAAAAAAAAATAAAAATTGATACGAGTAACAGATTTCGAGATATAAGCAAAAAACCAAAGTGAAAACTGTTACAGTTACTGAACAAAAATGTAATTCAGTTTTCAATGTTTGAGACGAAGACGAAAATGCAGCATTTACTGTCACCTCTTTTTTCTTCTAATTAAGTATTGGACCCAATAAATTAAGTGTATTTTAAATCACAAGACATGTTCTGTTAAAGCACATTTTTTTTTAATTATTAATTATTTTCAAACTTACATCTCGCTTATAGTTAGTTCTACATAAAAAATGCAAGCAACTATTTTGAAGGAAATTTTATCAGCTTTAATTTTGGTGAAAAGTTAAAAATTGATAGGAGTAACTGTTTTCGAGATATAAGCAAATAACCAATAAGAATTCTGTAACTGTTACCGAACAAAAATGTAATTCAGTATTCAATGTTTGAGACGAAGACGAAAATGCAGCATTTAAAAACGACTTTAAAGACTTCAGTGACTTTTATGTCACCTCCTTTTTTTTCTAATAAAGTATTGGACCCAATAAATTAAGTGTATTTTAAATCACAAGACATTTTCTGTTAAAGCACTTTTTTTTAAATATTAATTATTTTCAAACTTATATCTCGCTTATGGTTAGTCCTACATAAAAAATGCAAATAACTATTTTGTAGGAAATTTTATCAGCTTTAATTTTCATGAAAAGGTAAAAATTGATAGGAGTAACTGTTTTCGAGATATAAGCAAAAAAAAAAAAACTGTTACCTTAATTAAGCGCTTGCATATAAGCAAATCTAGTACTATTAGTGTTATTATTATTAATGTTATTGTTATTAATATGACGACTAAAAACGACTCTGAAGAATTTGGTGACTTTTATGTCTTCTTCTTTTTCCTCTACTAAAATGTTAGACTCAATTAATTTAATTTAATTTCGGTTTTTCAAACATTTTATTTTAACGCAAATTTTTGTTAAAGATTATTTATATCCAACTCTCAACTCGCTTATGGTTAGTTCTACAAAAGAAATGCATTTAACTATTTTGTAGAAAATTTTATCAGCTTTAATTTTGAAAGAAAAATTGATAGGAGTAACAGTTTTCGAGATATAAGCAAAAAACCAAAGTGAAAACTGTTACAGTTACTGAACAAAAATGTAATTCAGTTTTCAATGTTTGAGACGAAGACGAAAATGCAGCATTTACTGTCACCTCTTTTTTCTTCTAATTAAGTATTGGACCCATTAAATTAAGTGTATTTTAAATCACAAGACATTTTCTGTTAAAGCACATTTTTTTTTAATTATTAATTATTTTCAAACTTATATCTCGCTTATAGTTAGTTCTACATGAAAAATGCAAATAACTATTTTGTAGGAAATTTTATCAGCTTTAATTTTGGTGAAAAGGTAAAAATTGATAGGAGTAACTGTTTTCGAGATATAAGCAAATAACCAATAAGAAAACTGTAACTGTTACTGAACAAAAATGTAATTCAGTTTTCAATGTTTGAGCCGAAAACGAAAATGCAGCATTTACTGTCACCTCTTTTTTCTTCTAATTAAGTATTGGACCCAATAAATTAATTGTATTTTAAATCACAAGACATGTTCTGTTAAAGCACATTTTTTTTTAATTATTAATTATTTTTAAACTTATATCTCGCTTATAGTTAGTTCTACATGAAAAATGCAAATAACTATTTTGTAGGAAATTTTATCAGCTTTAATTTTGAAAGAAAGATAAAATTTGATAGGAGTAACTGTTTTCGAGATATAAGCAAAAAACAAAAAAAATTTTACCTTAAAATAGCATATAGGCAAATTTAGTACTAATAGTATTGTTATTATAAATGTTATTGTTATTAATATGACGACTAAAGACAACTCTGAAGATTTTAGTGACTTTTATGTATCCTCCTTTTTCCTCTACTTAAGTGTTAGACACAATTAATTTAGTTTAATTTCGGTTTTTCAAACATTTTATTTTAAAGCAAATTTTTGTTAAAGATTATTTATATCCAACTCTATAACTCGCTTATGGTTGGTCCTACAAGAAAAATGCCATTAACTATTTTGTTGGAAATTTTATCAGGTTTAATTTTGAAAGAAAGATAAAATTTGATAGGAGTGACAGTTTTCGAGATATAAGCAAAAAACCAATAAGAAAACTGTAACTGTTACTGAACAAAAATGTAATTCAGTTTTCAATGTTTGAGACGAAGACGAAAATGCAGCATTTAAAACGACTCTGAAGACACTGAATTACATTTTTGTTCAGTAACAGTTACAGTTTTCTTATTGGATTTTTGCTTATATCTCCAAAACCGTTATACCTATCAAATTTTATCTATTTTTCAAAATTAAAGCTGAGAAAATTTCCAACAAAATAGTTATTCGCATTTTTCTTGTAGGACCAAGCATAAGCGAGTTATAGGGATAGATATAAATAATATTTAACAAAAATTTGCTTTAAAATAAAATGTTTGAAAAACTGAAATAAAACTAAATTAATTGTGTCTAACACTTTAGTTGAGAAAAAAGGAAGAGACATAAAAGTCACTAAAGTCTTCAGAGTCGTCTTTAGTCGTCATATTAATAACAATAACATTAATAATAACAATACTAATAGTACTAAATTTGCTTATATGCAAGCGCTTAATTAAGGTAACAGTTTTTTTGTTTTTTGCCTATATCTCGAAAACAGTTACTCCTATCAATTTTTACCTTTTTACTAAAATTAAAGCTGATAAAATTTTCTACAAAATAGTTAAATGCATTTTTTATGTAGGACTAACCATAAGCGAGATATAAGTTTGAAAATAATTAATATTTAAAAAAAAAGTGCTTTAACAGAAAATGTCTTGTGATTTAAAATACACTTAGTTTAATGGGTCCAATAGTTTATTAGAAGAAGAAGGAGGTGACATAAAAGTTACTGAAGTTTTCAGAGTCGTTTTTAAATGCTGCATTTTTGTCTTCGTCTCAAACATTGAAAATTGAATTACATTTTTGTTTAGTAACAGTTACTGTTTTCTTATTGGTTTTTTGCTTATATCTGGAAAACCGTTACACCTATCAAATTTTATCTTTTTTTCAAAATTAAAGCTGATAAAATTTCCAACAAAATAGTTATTTGCATTTTTTTGTAGGACCAACCATAAGCGAGTTATAGAGTTGGATATAAATAATCTTTAACAAAAATTTGCTTTAAAATAAAATGTTTGAAAAACCGAAATTAAACTAAGTTAATTGTGTCTAACACTTTAGTTGATAAAAAAGGATGAGGCATAAAAGTCACTAAAGTCTTCAGAGTCGTCTTTAGTCGTCATATTAATAACAATAACATTAATAATAACAATACTAATAGTACTAAATTTGCTTATATGCAAGCGCTTAATTAAGGTAACAGTTTTTTTGTTTTTTGCCTATATCTCGAAAACAGTTACTCCTATCAATTTTTACCTATTAATCAAAATTAAAGCTGATAAAAGTTCCTACAAAATAGTTATTTGCATTTTTCATGAAGGACTAACCATAAGCGAGATATAAGTTTGAAAATAATTAATAATTAAAAAAAAAGTGCTTTAACAGAAAATGTCTTGTGATTTAAAATACACTTAATTTAATGGGTCCAATAGTTTATTAGAAGAAAAAGGAGGTGACATAAAAGTCACCGAAGTCTTCAGAGTCGTTTTTAAATGCTGCATTTTCGTCTTCGTCTCAAACATTGAAAATTGAATTACATTTTTGTTCAATAACAGTTACAGTTTTCTTATTGGTTTTTTGCTTATATCTCAAAAACCGTTACACCTATCAAATTTTATCTTTCTTTTAAAATCAAAGCTGAGAAAATTTCCAACAAAATAGTTAAATGCATTTCTTTTGTAGGACCAACCATAAGCGAGTTATAGAGTTAGATATAAATAATCTTTAACAAAAATTTGCTTTAAAATAAAATGTTTGAAAAACCGAAATTAAACTAAGTTAATTGTGTCTAACACTTTAGTTGATAAAAAAGGAAGAGGCATAAAAGTCACTAAAGTCTTCAGAGTCGTCTTTAGTCGTCATATTAATAACAATAACATTAATAATAACAATACTAATAGTACTAAATTTGCTTATATGCAAGCGCTTAATTAAGGTAACAGTTTTTTTGTTTTTTGCCTATATCTCGAAAACAGTTACTCCTATCAATTTTTACCTATTAATCAAAATTAAAGCTGATAAAAGTTCCTACAAAATAGTTATTTGCATTTTTCATGAAGGACTAACCATAAGCGAGATATAAGTTTGAAAATAATTAATAATTAAAAAAAAAGTGCTTTAACAGAAAATGTCTTGTGATTTAAAATACACTTAATTTAATGGGTCCAATAGTTTATTAGAAGAAAAAGGAGGTGACATAAAAGTCACCGAAGTCTTCAGAATCGTTTTTAAATGCTGCATTTTCGTCTTCGTCTCAAACATTGAAAATTGAATTACATTTTTGTTCAATAACAGTTACAGTTTTCTTATTGGTTTTTTGCTTATATCTCGAAAACCGTTACACCTATCAAATTTTATCTTGCTTTTAAAATTAAAGCTGAGAAAATTTCCAGCAAAATAATTAAATGCATTTCTTTTGTAGGACCAACCATAAGCGAGTTATAGAGTTAGATATAAATAATCTTTAACAAAAATTTGCTTTAAAATAAAATGTTTGAAAAACCGAAATTAAACTAAATTAATTGGGTCTAACACTTTAGTAGAAGAAAAAGGAGGAGACATAAAAGTCACCAAAGTCTTCAGAGTCGTTTTTAGTTGTCATATAAATAACAATAACATTAATAATAATATTACTAATAGTACTAAATTTGCTTATATGCAAGCGCTTAATTAAGGTAACAGTTTTTTTTTGCTTATATCTCGAAAACAGTTACTCCTATCAATTTTTATCTTTTTACTAAAATTAAAGCTGATAAAATTTTCTACAAAATAGTTATTTGCATTTTTCATGTAGGACTAACCATAAGCGAGATATAAGTTTGAAAATAATTAATATTTAAAAAAAAGTGCTTTAACAGAAAATGTCTTGTGATTTAAAATACACTTAATTTAATAGGTCCAATAGTTTCTTAGAAGAAAAAGGAGGTGACATAAAAGTCACTGAAAAAAACTGAATTACATTTTTGTTCAGTAACAGTTACAATTTTCTTATTGGTTTTGTGCTTATATCTCGAAAACATTTACTCCTATCAATTTTTAACTTTTTTCCAAAATTAAAGCTGATGAAATTTACTACAAAATAGTTATCTGCATTTTTCTTGTATGGCCAACCATAAGCGAGTTATAGAGTTGGATATAAATAATCTTTAACAAAAATTTGCATTAAAATAAAATGTTTGAAAAACTGAAATTATACTAAATTAATTGGGTCTAACACTTTAGTAGAGGAAAAAAGATAAGACATAAAAGTCACTAAAGGTTTCAGAGTCGTCTTTAGTCGTCATATTAATAACAATAACATTAATAATAATAATTCTAATTGTACTAAATTTGCTTATATGCAAACGCTTAATTAAGGAAACAGTTTTTTGGTTTCTTGCTTATATCTCGAAAACAGTTACTTCTATCAATTTTTATTTTATTACTAAAATTAAAGCTGATAAAATTTTCTACAAAACAGTTATTTGCATTTTTCATGTAGGACTAACCATAAGCGAGATGTAAGTTTGAAAATCATTAATATTTAAAAAAATGTGCTTTAACAGAAAATGTCTTGTGATTTAAAATACACTTAATTTATTAGGTCTAACACTTTTATAGAGGAAAAAGGAGGGGACATAAAAGTTACTAAAGCTTTCAGAGTCATTTTTAAATACGGCATTTTCGTCTTCGTCTCAAACATTGAAAACTGAATTACATTTTTGTTCAGTAACAGTTACAGTTTTCTTATTGGTTTTTTGCTTATATCTCGAAAACATTTACTCCTATCAATTTTTAACTTTTTTCCAAAATTAAAGCTGATAAAATTTCCTACAAAATAGTTATTTGCATTTTTCTTGTAGGGCCAACCATAAGCGAGTTACAGAGTTGAATATAAATAATCTTTAACGAAAATTTGCTTTAAAATAAAATGTTTGAAAAACTGAAATTAAACTAAATTAATTGGGCCTAACACTTTAGTAGAGGAAAAAAGAGAAGACATAAAAGTCACCAAAGTTTTCAAAGTCGTTTTTAGTCGTCATATTAATAACAATAACATTGATAATAATAATACTAATAGTACTAAATTTGCTTATATGCAAGCGCTTAATTAAAGTAACAGTTTTTTGGTTTCTTGCTTATATCTCGAAAACAGTTACTCCCATCAACTTTTATCTTTCTTCCAAAATTAATGCTGATAAAATTTCCTACAAAATAGTTATTTGCATTTCTTTTGTAAGACCAGCCATAAGCGAGTTATAGAGTTGGATATAAATAATCTTTAACAAAAATTTGCTTTAAAATAAAATGTTTGAAGAACCGAAATTAAACTAAATTAATTGTGTCTAACACTTTAGTAGAGAAAAAAGGAGGAGACATAAAAGTCACTAAAGTCTTCAGAATCGTCTTTAGTCGTCATATTAATAACAATAACATTATTAATAACAATACTAATAGTACTAAATTTGCTTATATGCAAGCGCTTCATTAAGGTAACAGTTTTTTGGTTTTTTGCATATATCTCGAAAACAGTTACTCCTATCAATTTTTACCTTTTCACCAAAATTATTGCTGATAAAATTTCCTACAAAATAGTTATTTGCATTTTTTATGTAGAACTAACCATAAGCGAGATATAAGTTTGAAAATAATTAATAATTAAAAAAAAATGTGCTTTAGCAGAAAATGTTTTGTGATTTAAAATAAACTTAATTTATTAAGTCCAATATTTTATTAGAAGAAAAAGGAGGTGACAGAACGGTCATTAAAGTTTTTAGAGTCGTTTGTAAATGCTGCATTTTCGTCTTCGTCTCAAACATTGAAAACTGAATTACATTTTTGTTCAGTAACAGTTACAGTTTTCTTATTGGTTTTTTGCTTATATCTCGAAAACAGTTACTCCTATCAATTTTTACCTTTTTTTCAAAATTGAAGGTGGTAAAATTTCCAACAAATTAGTTATTTGCATTTTTCTTGTAGGACCAACTATAAGCGAGTTATAGAGTTGGATATAAATATTATTTAACAAAAATTTGCTTTAAAATAAAATGTTTGAAAAACCGAAATTAAACTAAATTAATTAGGTCTAACACTTTAGTAGTGGAAAAAGGAGAAGACATAAAAGTCACCAAAGTTTTCAAAGTCGTTTTTAGTCGTCATATTAATAACAATAACATTAATAATAATAATACTAATAGTACTAAATTTGCTTATATGCAAGCGCTTAATTAAGGTAACAGTTTTTTGGTTTCTTGCTTATATCTCGAAAACAGTTACTCCTATCAATTTTTATCTTGTCACGCTATTTTTTTATTATTATTATTATTACTAAATAGGTACACCGTTTCCGGACTCAGAGGTGGTTCAAGAGAGCCGGAGTCGTGGGTCTAGTTAAGGGCGCCAAGTAGCTTTTTTTTTGTGACAGCTAGCTACTGAATGCTGATTATGAAAACGACAGGCCTTGATCAAAAAAAATTTAATTCAAAAATAAAAAATAATAATAATAAATGATAATAATAAATAATAGTTAGTAAATTAAAATGAATTGGGTAATAAGAAACAATATCAAATTAAAAGTTCATTTCACAGCTGTGATATGTTTACATTGAACTTAACTTAATTACAATTGAATGAAAGAATAAATAAAAAGTTGTAGTAAAAAATTAAATATAATACAGAATAATAAATTATGATAAACGAATTAAATGAAGAAACTATCCAGTTGGTAAATGTAGTTGGAAAAATAGAGAAATAAATTTGTACAATAAATCCCGACGGGTGTAATGCCAAAATCGAAGCGGTATACGAATTATGAGATAAGGGGTACTTATTGTTCGATAGGCGAGGTCAATTGGTCCAGGCGTTCCTTTTGTAGGAACTTTGGTAGGCTGGTGTCGAATCAGCCATTTGTAGAACGGGGTTAAATTCTAGATTTCCCGATGGGTACAGGTTACACTATGGACTATTTCTGCCTCAGCCAGGGTCCCTGATTTCGAAATGATAAGAATACGAGCGATAAGAGAAATCTTACATTACCTCTGTGAGGGACGACGAAAAAGAAAGATGCGGTATTTCTGAATAAGTCACTATGTGATAATTTACGAAACGGTAGGTCCGAGATCCGGAAAGGTAAGAGAAACGATACTGTAAATTTTCCACGTAAATTAATACGGGAGCTTCTGTACTCGTCGAGGACCGCAGCCGGAAAAGGAAGGTTGTTAGGAAGTCAAACGATTTATCCCTACTCGTTTTCGTGGCGCGAAACGTTGCCCATATCGGTCTATGTAAAAGAAAATGAAAAATTTTGAATTTATCGCAAAGATCCTCCGAGAGCGCGCACTTGGTTCTTGAAAGCCGCATACGAAATTGGTGTTTAACGACAGGTGGAAAAGCTTAAGTTTGTTTACATTTTGAAAATGTGGCTTTGTGCAAATAGACCTTTATTGTGTCGATGGTTAGTTAATACGAAGGTAAGTGAAAACAATTTACTAATTAATTTTAGATGGAAGTTACAGAGTGTGTGCTCTTAAGACAATTTGCACGACTTAAATAAAGGGACAAAAAAGGCATTTAAAACGTACCAAGGAGCCCTACAACTCGGTACGACGATACAAGAGGAACATGAGCACTAAAATTAACCCGGAGGAGATGCTCAGGCTTCTCCGGAGGGACGGCTTGAAATGCTCCGGGACTACCCACTCTTTATAGCCCCATCACGGCTAGACGATACAACTAAATAAGGAAAACAGAGAGGAAACAAGTCTTATCCAACTCCCTCTAAAGTTGGAACTAACGATACGAAAGGAAAACACATGGAAACAGAAACCAGTAATCAAATACCAGAAGCAGGTAACATGAACAGACAGGGTATGATAATTCTAAATGTTTTCGTCTGTTTTTTAGTTGAACGAAGATGTTATGTCAACGGTGTTCAAGTGCCCAAGCATCTACAGGACTCCATAACGCCTCCCGTATCAGCGAAACTATGTTGGATTGATTGTAATTGATTATACAATGTATTAGTGATTATTGCTAAGAGTTTAACAAAATAAGACCGTTACACTGTCCCTTTCCCACAAAAAAAAAATTAAGGCGTAAGCCTTGTTTTTTTTTTAACAAAATCTTTGAAATAAAATTGGAATTTATTGGAATAAGTAATTTTTTTTTTAATGGTGCGAATATTAAGTTATTCATGTTCGGGATTGTTGTTGTTCTCGTCAATCTCGTCTTGAGTTTCGCTTCCGGACGAATCTGAGTCATCTACGTGGTACTGTTTTAAATCCTGAATATGCCAGTTTCCGGCGTTAGAACCATCTTCATTCCGAATTCGATACACGAGATTTGAAAGTTTTTCTGTAGCCGTGCCGGGGACGTATTTAAGGCTTAATTTTGCAGTAAATTTGTGTCCGGCGGAAGACAATACTTTATTTTTACGCCAAATTCGATCACCCACGTTAAATGACAAATCCCTGCGAGAGGCGTTATAACGACGGGAATTTTTGTTATAGGCGTTATGCAGATTATCCTTCACGATTTGGAACACTTCCGTTAATTTGTTAATCTTTCTTGCATAATCGTGACGATCTGCAACTGTAAAGTCGAAATTATTTCCGTTGATTGGTATATTTCGGTAATAATTTCCAGGCAACGGGACATGTCTTCCAAAATTAAGAAACGCTGGGGTATAACGAGTGCTTTCGTGACGGGCAGTGTTTATAGTAGCTTGAATTTTTGCTAATTCTAGGTCCCATGTATCGTGCGTATTTATATAGGATCGAATAGCGGTACCGATAGTGCGGTTTGTCCTCTCGACAAAATTCGCTTGCGGGTGGTACTTCGCGTTATACCAAATTTTTTCCACCTTATATGAATTTACAAATTGCTTAAACGCGTTCCCTATGAACTGTTTGCCATTATCCGCAATAATAAATTGGGGTACACCATATACCAAGAAGACAGGTTCTTCCAAAAACTTAATGACTGGTGTAGACCTTGCTTTTTTAATAGGTAATAAAAGAGTGTATTTGGAGAATCAATCCGATACCGCAAGGAGATATTTGTGACCCTTGCTTGTGCGAGGAAAAGGGTCCATAAAGTCTAAGGCAATAACCTGCCATGGGAATCGTACGATTTTTTTGCAGCCCATTAGTCCAAGTGGGCCACCGTTAGGAACTTTTTAGACGGCACACGTACGACAGGTTCTTACATAGCGGTAAACGTCAGATCTCATTCCAGGCCAGAAATAGTTTTCTTTAATTCGAGAGAGTGTTTTGAACGTACCGAAATGAGCAGCAGTTGGGGGATTATGGCATGATTGAATTACCGTGGGCCGTTTCGATTTGGGGACAACAAATTTCCACTCTCGTTCGTTGTTTTGTAGAGGGGCGCGACTGGGACAAAATTTCATTAGTTTATCGTCCTCAACTAACCAACCAGGATAAGTATCAGGTGACTCTGTAATCCTCTGTGTCATTCTATTGTACCACTTATCATTTTCGGCTGGTTTGAGATCAACTATCGCGATTTCTAGTTCGGAACTTACAAAGGGCGGTATGCGTGAAAAAGCGTCCGGGATCACATTAATATTTCCTTTACGGTGAATAATATTGAACGAAAATTGCTGGAGCCGTAAGATCCATCGCGCCAAACGGCCAGTAGGATTTTTCATACGGAAAAGGTATAGAAGAGAGTGATGATCCGTGATAACTGTAAAATTGGTACCCTCAATGTAAGGTCGAAATTTTTCTATGGAAAAGATTACTGCCAAGCATTTGCGCTCCGTTACGGAGTAGTTCCGCTTGCTTTTAGAAAGACCTCGGCTGGCAAAGCAAATAACTTTTTCGAAGCCTTCTTCTCCTTGGGTAAGTACGCCACCTAAGCCCACGTCGCTGGCGTTGCATTGTACATAAAAAGGTTTTGAGAAATCTGGTGTGGTTAAAACTGGCGCAGAAACTAGCGCGTTTTTAATCGCGTGAAAAGCGGTTTCAGTTTTCTCATCCCACTTTACTTCCTGTTTCTTTTTCTTGCCCTTTAAGAGATCGTTTATCAGGGCTACTAAAGAAGAGAAATTTTTAATGAACCGCCGATACCAGCTACAGAGGCCAATAAATCTTTTAATTTCGGTTGCGTTCTTAGGTCGAGGATATTCGACCATGGAGGAGATTTTTTCCGGGTCCGTACGAAGACCTTTTGCATCAATTATATATCCGAGATATTTAAGAGAAGTCCGGAAAAATTTACTTTTATCTAGATTAATTGTCAAATTAGCTGCTTTGAGGTGGTTAAGGACTATTTCCAGTAATTCGACGTGCTCCTCAAATGTGGCGGTCACGATAATAAGATCATCCAGGTACACGAAAATCTTGGGTTCGAATTGGGGTCCAAAAATAGCATCCATCAGTCGTTGCTGTGTTTGTGCAGAGTTTCGAAGGCCAACTGGCATGACAGTAAGCTGAAATAGTCCACGTACTTGAACTGCAAATGCCGTTTTTTCTTTGGAGGATTCAGAAAAGGGAATTTGCCAGAATGCTCTGCGAAGATCTAAAGAGCTAATAAATTTGGCATCTCTTAATAGAGAGAGAATTCTGTCGATGCGGGGAAATGGGTAAGAGTCATGCTTCGTAATTTCGTTTAATTTTCAACCGTCAAAACAAAAGCGGTATTCTCCCGACGATTTCTTAACAAGAAGTACTGGGGAACACCACGGGCTTTGTGACGGTTCTATGACTCCTAAACGTAACATCTCGTCCACTTCGCTATTTAGGATCTTTTGCATATACGGGGCCATCGGGTACTGATATTGTCGGAACGGGACTGCATCTCCGGTTTCGATATTCAGGGACAGTTTGTGAGTACGGCCTAACGCTTCGCCGCTTATTTCATAAAATTTCTCCGTTATTCTTTTGGCGACGAAAGACTGCTCAGCAGAACGGGAGTTCTCAGAATGTAGAGAGTCAATAGGGGTTTGGATTTGCGGTTTGCAGGTACGAGAAAAATAATCAAGACAAATTGAAAAGGTATCGCAAAAGTTGCTACCCAGAATTAACGTATGGTTTAGAGAAGGTATGACCAAAATCGATAATTTATGTTTAACATTGTCCAGCGTTATTTCTATTTGAACTTCGTATTCGACTGGGTGTTGACTGCCGTCTGCGGTGCGGGCAACTTTAAACGCAAAGGCATTTTTGTTTAAATATAGCTCCTTTATTAAATATAATCCCCTGAGTCCTAAAACAGATTTTGAGGCACCTGAATCAATAAGGGCTTTAATTTTAACTTGATTTATTTTAATTTCGAGGTACGGACGATTATCATTTGGTTTAGCTAAAATAATTGAGTTAAGTGTTACTACCGGTGACGGTACTGGATTGTGACGTAAATATTTTCGTACATGATTGACCCAGTTAGTCCATTCCGGTGACGTTTTGCTGATCTGATAAGTGGGTTGTCGGCAACGATCAGCGGTAGCCGATTCCCTAATTAGTTTTTTGATGTACAATTCGGGCAAGTAAACACGGTAACGTCTCGAGTTCTGCAACGATAACAAAATCGTCTTTGTTTTTCCGGGCAGTTGGAATAAAAATGAGTCGCACTGCCACAATTAAAACATTTTCGCGACGTCGATGCGGCCTGAATTCTAGTGTTATTCGAATTTACAGAAAACGTTTTTTGCTGGAGGCTTCGAGGAACATGTTTCATCTGAGGCATATTTGGATTGTCTTTAAATGCAGTAGGTGCGCTAGCAAGTTATGAAAGCTCTGGTTCGACTAAGTGCCAATTAGTTTTGGCGGGTGGTTGACAAAATGCCAGAGATTTCTCTACCTTTTTACACAGTTCTTGGAGTTCTTTAACGGACGAGATATCGTGTAGTGCGAGAGCGGTAATAAACTCGGGGCGGATTAATTTGCGTAAGTAGTAGAGTTTTGTTTTTTCACGCGGTTCTTCCGAAAGACGTTTGAATATGGTTTGCATAGTGGCGATATAGATAACGATTGGTTCGTCTTTATGTTGCAATCTGGTTTTGATCTCCAGCCACAAGAGATCATCATACTCTAGAGGAAGAAATTCTTCCTTTAACGCAGTTATCAGAGAGTGCCAATCATTGTACTGGCCACTAACGGAGCGAAACCAAATTAACGCACGTCCTTTAAATAAGTCAATCCCTGATAGGAATAATTCTTGTGGGCTCACTCTACGTGCGATAGATAATTCTTCGACATTCTCGAGAAAGAAAATTAAGTTGTCGGTAGGTTCTCCGGAGAACGAAATTCCCCACTTATATACTGGAACCTGCTTTGGTTTCGTTACGGGGAAGGAAGTAGAATTGTGGAAGTGAAATTGAGTGGTATCTTGACTAAGAGGAGTCATCATAGGGGAGTGGAGAACGCGGTCTCTCAGATCGGCCTCAAAGGTCAAACAAGTAGCATGCAGTTCGTCACGGATGGCTTTAGACTCTTCATTGGATTCGGATGGAATAGGCATTCTTAGAATACGTTCACGGACATGATTCAGTCTGGTCTGTATACGCTGGCACAGTGTATCGGTCAAAAGTCCGGAGTCAAAATCTAGTATTAGGGTCGTGATCGATTGTAATGTCTCGGTAATTTCCTGTCTGTCTGATACAAAATTTAAGTGTTTTGTAGTAAAATTCACGGGTCGTGTATGTTCCTTAAGTTGCTCATGTTCTAAGAGACGGCATTTTTCTTCCTTAGTACGTTGGGTTTTAATGCGACGTATAAGCAGTTCATAGGTAAGCTCGTGCTCTGATAAATATTTGGGTAAGATAATATTTGACTCGGACGCCATAACAAGAGCTTGTCAAGAATAAAGGGATGTTAGCCTGTCGTTTTCTCTCTAATTATTTTAGTACAATTATAATAAGTAATTAAAAATGGTTTTTGTTGTGTGTTTTTTTTTGAAAACTAGCCCCACGTTGGGCGCCAAATTAGTGTCACGCTATTTTTTTTTTTATTATTATTATTACTAAATAGGTACACCGTCTCCGGACTGAGAGGTGGTTCAGGAGAGCCGGAGTCGTGGGTCTAGTTAAGGGCGCCAAGTAGCTTTTTTTTTGTGTCAGCTAGCTACTGAATGCTGATTATGAAAACGACTGGCCTTGATCAAAATAAATTTAATTCAAAAATAAAAAATAATAATAATAATAAATGATAATAATAAATAATAGTTAGTAAATTAAAATAAATTGGGTAATAAGAAACAATATCAAATTAAAAGGCCATTTTACAGCTGTGATATGTTTACATTGAACTTAACTTAATTACAATTGAATGAAAGAATATATAATAAGTTGTAGTAAAAAATTAAATATAATACAGAATAATAAATTATGATGGACGAATTAAATGAAGAAACTATCCAGTTGGTAAATGTAGTTGGAAAAATAGAGAAATAAATTTGTACAATAAATTCCGACGGGTGTAATGCCAAAATTGAAGCGGTATACGAATTATGAGATAAGGGGTACTTATCGTTCGATAGGCGAGGTCAATTGGTCCAGGCGTTCCTTTTGAAGGAACTTTGGTAGGCTGGTGTCGAATCAGCCACTTGTAGAACGGGGTATCCCGATATCCCGATGGGTACAGGTTACACAAAGGACTATTTCTGCCTCAGCCAAGGTCCCTGATTTCGAAATGATAAGAATACGAGCGATAAGAGAAATCTTACATTACCTCTGTGAGGGACGACGAAAAAGAAAGATGCGGTATTTCTGAATAAGTCACTATGTGGTAATTTACGAAACGGTAGGTCCGAGATCCGGAAAAGTAAGAGAAACGATAGTGTAAATTTTCAACGTGGACTAATACGGGAGCTTCTGTACTCGTCGAGGACCGCAGCCGAAAAAGGAAGGTTGTGAGGAAGTCAAACGATTTATTCCAACTCGTTTTCGTGGCGCGAAACGTTGCCCATATCGGTCTATGTAAAAGAAAACGAAATATTTTGAATTTATCGCAAAGATCCTCCGAGAGCGCGCACTTGATTCTTGAAAGCCGCATACGAAATTGGTGTTTAACGACAGGTGGAAAAAGTTAAGTTTGTTTACATTTTGAAAATGTGGCTTTGTGCAAATAGACCTTTATTGTGTCGATGGTTAATGAATAGGGAGGTAAGCGAAAACAATTTACTAATTAATTTTAGATGGAAGTTACAGAGTGTGTGCTCTTAAGACAATTTGCACGACTTAAATAAAGGGACAAAAAGGGCATTTAAAACGTACCAAGGAGCCCTACAACTCGGTACGACGATACAAGAGGAACATGAGCACTAAAATTAACCCGGAGGAGATGCTCAGGCTTCTCCGGAGGGACGGCTTGAAATGCTCCGGGACTACCCACTCCTTATAGCCCCATCACGGCTAGACGATACAACTAAATAAGGAAAACAGAGAGGAAACAAGTCTTATCCAACTCAACTCCCTCTAAAGTTGGAACTAACGATACGAAAGGAAAACACATGGAAACAGAAACCAGTAATCAAATACCAGAAGCAGGTAACATGAACAGACAGAGTATGGTAATTCTAAATGATTTCGTCTGCTTTTTAGTTGAACGAAGATGTTATGTCAACGGTGTTCAAGTGTCCAAGCATCTACAGGACTCCATAACGCCTCCCCTACCAGCGAAACTATGTTGGATTGATTGTAATTGATTATACGAAGTATTAGTGACTATTGCTAAGAGTTTAACAAAATAAGACCGTTACAATCCTTACACTAAAATTAAAGCTGATAAAATTTCCTACAAAATAGTTATTTGCATTTTCCATGTAGGACTAACCATAAGCGAGATAAGTTTGAAAATAATTAATATTTAAAAAAAAGTGCTTTAACAGAAAATGTCTTGTGATTTAAAATACACTTAATTTATTGAGTCCAATTCTTTATTAGAAGAAAAAGGAGGAGACATAAAAATCACTGAAGTCTTCAGAGTAGTTTTTAAATGCTGCATTTTCGTCTTCGTCTCAAACATTGAAAATTGAATTACATTTTTGTTCAGTAACAGTTATAGATTTCTTATTGGTTTTTTGCTTATATCTCGAAAACAGTTACTTCTATCAATTTGTATCTTTCTCCCAAAATTAAAGCTGATAAAATTTCCTACAAAATAGTTATTTGCATTTCTTTTGTAAGACCAGCCATAAGCGAGTTATAGAGTTGGATATAAATAATCTTTAACAAAAATTTGCTTTGAAATAAAATGTTTGAAAAATCGAAATTAAACTAAATTAATTGTGTCTAACACTTTAGTAGAGAAAAAAGGAGGAGATATAAAAGTCACTAAAGTCTTCAGAGTCGTCTTTAGTCGTCATATTAATAACAATAACATTATTAATAACAATACTAATAGTACTGAATTTGCTTATATGCAAGCGCTTCATTAAGGTAACAGTTTTTTTGTTTTTTGCATATATCTCGAAAACAGTTACTCCTATCAATTTTTACCGTTTCACCAAAATTAAAGCTGATAAAATTTCCTACAAAATAGTTATTTGCATTTTTCATGTAGGACTAACCATAAGCGAGATAAGTTTGAAAATAATTAATTTTTAAAAAAAAGTGCTTTAACAGAAAATGTCTTGTGATTTAAAATACACTTAATTTATTGAGTCCAATTCTTTATTTTATTAGAAGAAAAAGGAGGTGACATAAAAATCACTGAAGTTTTCAGAGTCGTTTTTAAATGCTGCATTTTCGCCTTCGTCTCAAACATTGAAAACTGAATTACATTTTTGTTCAGTAACAGTTACAGTTTTCTTATTGGTTTTTTGCTTATATCTCGAAAACTGTTACTCCTATCAATTTTTATCTTTTTTTCAAAATTGAAGCTGATAAACTTTCCTATAAAATAGTTAATTGCATTTTTATTGTAGGACCAACTATAAGCGAGTTATAGAGTTGGATATAAAAATTATTTAACAAAAATTTGCTTTAAAATAAAATGTTTGAAAAACTGAAATTAAACTAAATTAATTCTGTCTAACGTTTTAGTAGAGAAAAAAGGAGAACACACAAAAGTAACTAAAGGTTTCAGAGTCGTCTTTAGTTGTCATATTAATAACTATAACATTAATAATAATAATACTAATAGTACTAAATTTGCTTATATGCAAGCGCTTAATTAAAGTAACAGTTTTTTTGTTTTTTGCTTATATCTCGGAAACAGTTACTCCTATCAATTTTTATCTTTTCACCAAATTTAAAGCTGATAAAATTTCCTACAAAATAGTTAATTGCATTTTTTATGTAGAACTAACCATAAGGGAGATATAAGTTTGAATATAATTAATAATTAAAAAAAAATGTGCTTTAACAGAAAATGTCTTGTGATTTAAAATACACTTAATTTATTGGGTCCAATACTTTATTAGAAGAAAAAGGAGGTGACAGAAAGGTCACTGAAATTTTTAGAGTGGTTTTTAAATGCTGCATTTTTGTCTTCGTCTCAAACATTAAAAACTGAATTACATTTTTGTTCAGTAACAGTTACAGAAAAATGTAATTCAGTTATCAATGTTAGAGACGAAGACGAAAATGCAGCATTTAAAAACGACTCTGAAGACTTCAGTGATTTTTATGTCACCTCCTTTTTCTTCTAATAAAGTATTGGACGCAATAAATTAAGTGTATTTTAAATCACAAGACATTTTCTGTTAAAGCACTTCTTTCTTAAATATTAATTATTTTCAATCATACATGTCGCTTATGGTTAGTCCTACATAAAAAATGCAAATAACTATTTTGTAGGAAATTATATTAGCTTTAATTGTAGTAAAAAGATAAAAATTGATAAGAGTAACTGTTTTTGAGATATAAGCAAGAAACCAAAAAACTGTTACCTTAATTAAGCGTTTGCATATAAGCAAATTTAGTACTATTAGTATTATTATTATTAATGTTATTGTTATTAATATGACGACTAAAAACGACTCTAAAAACTTTGGTGACTTTTATGTCTTCTCCTTTTTCTCTACTAAAGTGTTAGACCCAATTAATTTAGTTTAATTTCGGTTTTTCAAACATTTTATTTTAAAGCAAATTTTTGATAATTAATATTTATATCCAACTCTATAACTCGCTTATGGTTGGTCCTACAAGAAAAATGCAAATAACTATTTTGTAGAAAATTTTATCAGCTTTAATTTTGAAAAAAAGATAAAAATTGATAGGAGTAATTGTTTTCGAGATATAAGCAAAAAACCAATAAGAAAACTGTAACTGTTACTGAACAAAAATGTAATTCAGTTTTCAATGTTTGAGACGAAGGCGAAAATGCAGCATTTAAAATCGTCTCTGAAGACTTCAGTGACTTTTATGTCACCTTCTTTTTCTTCTAATAAAGTATTAGACCCAATAAATTAAGTGTATTTTAAATCACAAGACATTTTCTGTTAAAGCATTTTTTTTTAAATATTAATTATTTTTAAACTTATATCTCGCTTATGGTTAGTCCCACATAAAAAATGTAAATTAGTATTTTGTAGAAAATTTTATCAGCTTTAATTTTGAAAGAAAGATAAAGATTGATAGGAGTAACTGTTTTCGAGATATAAGCAAAAAACCAATAAGAAAACTGTCACAGATACTGAACAAAAATGTAATTCAGTTTTCAATGTTTGAGACGAAGACGAAAATGCAGCATTACAAACTACTCTAAAAACTTCAGTAACTTTTCTGTCACCTCCTTTTTCTTCTAATAAAGTATTGGACCCAATAAATTAAGTGTATTTTAAATCACAAGACATTTTCTGTTAAAACACATTTTTTTTTAATTATTAATTATTTTCAAACTTATATCTCGCTTATGGTTAGTCCTACATGAAAAATGCAAATAATTGTTTTGTAGGAAATTTTATCAGCTTTAATTATAGTAAAAAAATAAAAACTGATAGGAGTAACTGTTTTCGAGATATAAGCAAGAAACCAAAAAACTGTTACCTTAATTAAGCGTTTGCATATAAGCAAATTTAGTACTATTATAATTTTTATTATTAATGTTATTGTTATTAATACGACGACTAAAAACGAATCTGAAAACTGGTGACTTTTATGTCTTTTTTTTTTCCTCTACTAAAGTGTTAGACCCAATGAATTTAGTTTAATTTCGGTTTTTTAAACATTTTATTTTAAAGCAAATTTTTGTTAGAGATTATTTATATCCAACTCTATAACTCGCTTACGGTTGTTCGTACAAAAGAAATGCATTTCACTATTTTGTAGGAAATTTTATCAGCTTTAATTTTGAAAAAAAAATAAAAATTGTTAGGAGTAACTGTTTTCGAGATATAAGCAAAAAACCAATAAAAAAACTGTAACTGTTACTGAACAAAAATGTAATTCAGTTTTCAATGTTTGAGACGAAGACGAAAATGCAGCATTTAAAATCGTCTCTAAAGACTTCCGTGACTTTTATATCACCTCCTTTTTCTTCTAATAAAGAATTGGACCCAATAAATTAAGTGTATTTTAAATCACAATACATTTTCTGTTAAAGCACTTTTTTTTAAATATTAATTATTTTCAAACTTCTATCTCGCTTATGGTTAGTCCTACATGAAAAATAAAAATAATTATTTTGTAGGAAATTTTATCAGCTTTAATTTTAAAAGAAAAATAAAAATTGATAGGAGTAATTGTTTTCTAGATATAAGCAAAAAACCAAAGTAAAAACTGTTACAGTTACTGAACAAAAATGTAATTCAGTTTTCAATGTTTGAGACGAAGACGAAAATGCAGCATTACAAACGACTCTAAAAACTTCAGTGACCTTTCTGGCACCTCCATTTTGTTCTAATAAAGTATTGGACCCAATAAATTAAGTGTATTTTATATCACAAGACATTTTCTGTTAAAGCACATTTTTTTTTAATTATTAATTATTTTCAAACTTATATCTCGCCTATGGTCATTTCTGCATAAAAAATGCAAATAACTATTTTGTAGGAAATTTTATCAGCTTTAATTTTGGTGAAAAAGTAAAAATTGATAGGAGTAACTGTTTTCGAGATATAAGCAAAAATCAAAAAAACTGTTACCTTAATTAAGCGCTTGCATATAAGCAAATTTAGTACTATTAGTATTATTATTATTAATGTTATTGTTATTAATATGACGACTAAAGACGACTTTGAGACCTTTAATGACTTTTATGTCTTCTCCTTTTTCCTCTACTAAAGTGTTAGACACAATTAATTTTGTTTTATTTCGGTTTTTCAAACATTTTATTTTAAGACAAATTTTTGCTAAATATTATTTATATCCAACTCTATAACTCGCTTATGCTTGGTCCTACAAGAAAAATGTAAATAACTACTTTGTTGGAAATTTTCTCAGCTTTAATTTTGAACGAAAGATAAAATTTGATAGGAGTAACAGTTTTCGAGATATAAGCAAAAAACCAATAAGAAAACTGTAACTGTTACTGAACAAAAATGTAATTCAGTTTTCAATGTTTGAGACGAAGACGAAAATGCAGCATTTAAAATCGTCTTTGAAGACTTCAGTGGCTTTTATGTCATCTCCTATTTCTTCTAATAAAGTATTGGACCCAATAAATTAAGTGTATTTTAAATCACAAGACATTTTCTGTTAAAGCACTTTTTTTTAACTATTAATTGTTTTCAAACTTATATCTCGCTTATGGTTAATCCTACATGAAAAATGCAAATAACTATTTTGTAGGAAATTTTTTCAGCTTTAATTATAGTAAAAAGATAAAAACTGATAGGAGTAACTGTTTCCGAGATATAAACAAGAAACCAAAAAACTGTTACCTTAATTAAGCGTTTGCATATAAGCAAATTTAGTACTATTAGTATTTTTATTATTAATGTTATTGTTATTAATATGACGACTAAAAACGACTCTGAAGACTGGTGACTTTTATGTTTTTTTTTTCCTCTACTAAAGTGTTAGACCCAATTAATTTAGTTTAATTTCGGTTTTTCAAACATTTTATTTTAAAGCAAATTTTTGTTAGAGATTATTTATATCCAACTCTATAACTCGCTTATGGTTGGTCGTACAAAAGGAATGCATTTAACTATTTTGTAGGAAATTTTACCAGCTTTAATTTTGAAAGAAAGATAAAAATTGATAGGAGTAACAGTTTTCGAGATATAAGCAAAAAACCAATAAGAAAACTGTAACTGTTACTGAACAAAAATGTAATTCAGTTTTCAATGTTTGAGACGAAGACGAAAATGCAGCATTTAAAATCGTCTTTGAAGACTTCAGTGACTTTTATGTCACCTCATTTTTCTTCTAATAAAGAATTGGACCCAATAAATTAAGTGTATTTTAAATCACAATACATTTTCTGTTAAAGCACTTTTTTTTAAATATTAATTATTTTCAAACTTCTATCTCGCTTATGGTTAGTCCTACATGAAAAATAAAAATAATTATTTTGTAGGAAATTTTATCAGCTTTAATTTTAAAAGAAAAATAAAAATTGATAGGGGTAATTGTTTTCTAGATATAAGCAAAAAACCAAAGTAAAAACTGTTACAGTTACTGAACAAAAATGTAATTCAGTTTTCAATGTTTGAGACGAAGACGAAAATGCAGCATTACAAACGACTCTAAAAACTTCAGTGACCTTTCTGGCACCTCCATTTTGTTCTAATAAAGTATTGGACCCAATAAATTAAGTGTATTTTATATCACAAGACATTTTCTGTTAAAGCACATTTTTTTTTAATTATTAATTATTTTCAAACTTATATCTCGCCTATGATCATTTCTGCATAAAAAATGCAAATAACTATTTTGTAGGAAATTTTATCAGCTTTAATTTTGGTGAAAAAGTAAAAATTGATAGGAGTAACTGTTTTCGAGATATAAGCAAAAATCAAAAAAACTGTTACCTTAATTAAGCGCTTGCATATAAGCAAATTTAGTACTATTAGTATTATTATTATTAATGTTATTGTTATTAATATGACGACTAAAGACGACTTTGAGACCTTTAATGACTTTTATGTCTTCTCCTTTTTCCTCTACTAAAGTGTTAGACACAATTAATTTTGTTTTATTTCGGTTTTTCAAACATTTTATTTTAAGACAAATTTTTGCTAAATATTATTTATATCCAACTCTATAACTCGCTTATGCTTGGTCCTACAAGAAAAATGTAAATAACTACTTTGTTGGAAATTTTCTCAGCTTTAATTTTGAACGAAAGATAAAATTTGATAGGAGTAACAGTTTTCGAGATATAAGCAAAAAACCAATAAGAAAACTGTAACTGTTACTGAACAAAAATGTAATTCAGTTTTCAATGTTTGAGACGAAGACGAAAATGCAGCATTTAAAATCGTCTTTGAAGACTTCAGTGGCTTTTATGTCATCTCCTATTTCTTCTAATAAAGTATTGGACCCAATAAATTAAGTGTATTTTAAATCACAAGACATTTTCTGTTAAAGCACTTTTTTTTAACTATTAATTGTTTTCAAACTTATATCTCGCTTATGGTTAATCCTACATGAAAAATGCAAATAACTATTTTGTAGGAAATTTTTTCAGCTTTAATTATAGTAAAAAGATAAAAACTGATAGGAGTAACTGTTTCCGAGATATAAACAAGAAACCAAAAAACTGTTACCTTAATTAAGCGTTTGCATATAAGCAAATTTAGTACTATTAGTATTTTTATTATTAATGTTATTGATATTAATATGACGACTAAAAACGACTCTGAAGACTGGTGACTTTTATGTTTTTTTTTTCCTCTACTAAAGTGTTAGACCCAATTAATTTAGTTTAATTTCGGTTTTTCAAACATTTTATTTTAAAGCAAATTTTTGTTAGAGATTATTTATATCCAACTCTATAACTCGCTTATGGTTGGTCGTACAAAAGGAAAGCATTTAACTATTTTGTAGGAAATTTTACCAGCTTTAATTTTGAAAGAAAGATAAAAATTGATAGGAGTAACAGTTTTCGAGATATAAGCAAAAAACCAATAAGAAAACTGTAACTGTTACTGAACAAAAATGTAATTCAGTTTTCAATGTTTGAGACGAAGACGAAAATGCAGCATTTAAAATCGTCTTTGAAGACTTCAGTGACTTTTATGTCACCTCATTTTTCTTCTAATAAAGAATTGGACCCAATAAATTAAGTGTATTTTAAATCACAAGACATTTTCTGTTAAAGCACTTTTTTTTAAATATTAATTATTTTCAAACTTGTATCTCGCTTATGGTTAGTCCTACATGAAAAATGCAAATAATTATTTTGTAGGAAATTTTATCAGCTTTAATTTTAAAAGAAAGATAAAAATTGGTAGGAGTAACTGTTTTCGAGATATAAGCAAAAAACCAAAGTGAAAACTGTTACGGTTACTGAACAAAAATGTAATTCAGTTTTCAATGTTAGAGACGAAGACGAAAATGCAGCATTACAAATGACTCTAAAAACTTCAGTGACCTTTCTGTCACTTCCTTTTTCTTCTAATAAAGTATTGGACCCAATAAATTAAGTGTATTTTAAATCACAAGACATTTTCTGTTAAAGCACATTTTTTTTTAATTATTAATTATTTTCAAACTTATATCTCGCTTATGGTTAGTTCTACATAAAAAATGCAAATAACTATTTTGTAGGAAATTTTATCAGCTTTAATTTTAGTGAAAAAGTAAAAATTGATAGGAGTAACTGTTTTGAAGATATAAGCAGAAAACAAAAATACTGATACCTTAATTAAGCGCTTGCATATAAGCAAATTTAGTACTATTAGTATTATTATTATTAATGTTATTGTTATTAATATGACGACTAAAGACGACTCTGAGACTTTTAGTGACTTTTATGTCTTCTCCTTTTTCCTCTACTAAAGTGTTAGACACAATTAATTTTGTTTTATTTCGGTTTTTCAAACATTTTATTTTAAGACAAATTTTTGCTAAATATTATTTATATCCAACTCTATAACTCGCTTATGCTTGGTCCTACAAGAAAAATGTAATTAACTACTTTGTTGGAAATTTTATCAGCTTTAATTTTGAACGAAAGATAGAATTTTATAGGAGTAACTGTTTTCGAGATATAAGCAAAAAACCAATAAGAAAAATGTAACAGTCACTGAACAAAAATGTAATTCAGTTTTCAATGTTTGAGACGAAGACGAAAATGCAGCATTTAAAAACGACTCTGAAGACTTCAGTGACTTTTATGTCACCTCCTTTTTCTTCTAATAAAGAATTGGACCCAATAAATTAAGTGTATTTTAAATCACAAGGCATTTTCTGTTAAAGCACATTTTTTTTTAATTATTAATTATTTTCAAACTTATATCTCGCTTATGGTTAGTTCTACATAAAAAATGCAAATAACTATTTTGTAGGAAATTTTATCAGCTTTAATTTTGGTTAAAAGGTAAAAATTGATAGGAGTAACTGTTTTCGAGATATAAGCAAAAAACAAAAAAACTGTTACCTTAATTAAGCCCTTGCATATAAGCAACTTTAGTACTATTAGTATTATTATTATTAATATTATTGTTATTAATATGACAATTAAAGACGACTCTAAAACTTTTAGTGGCTTTTGTGTCTTCTTCTTTTTTCTCTACTAAAGTGTTAGACACAATTAATTTAGTTTAAGTTCAGTTTTTCAAACATGTTATTTTAAAGCAAATTTTTGATAAATAATATTTATATCCAACTCTATAACTCGCTTATAGTTGGTCCTACAAGAAAAATGCAAATAACTATTTTGTAGAAAATTTTATCAGCTTTAATTTTGAAAAAAAGATAAAAATTGATAGGAGTAACGCTTTTCGAGATATAAGCAAAAAACCAATAAAAAAACTGTAACTGTTACTGAACAAAAATGTAATTCAGTTTTCAATGTTTGAGACGAAGGCGAAAATGCAGCATTTAAAATCGTCTCTGAAGACTTCAGTGACTTTTATGTCACCTTCTTTTTCTTCTAATAAAGTATTAGACCCAATAAATTAAGTGTATTTTAAATCACAAAACATTTTCTGTTAAAGCATTTTTTTTTAAATATTAATTATTTTTAAACTTATATCTCGCTTATGGTTAGTCCCACATAAAAAATGTAAATAACTATTTTGTAGAAAATTTTATCTGCTTTAATTTTGAAAAAAAGATAAAAATTGATAGGAGTAACTGTTTTCGAGATATAAGCAAGAAACCAAAACACTGTTGCCTTAATTAAGCGCTTGCACATTAGCAAATTTAGTACTATTAGTATTATTATTATTAATGTTATAGTTATTAATATGACGACTAAAAAAACTCTGAAGACTTTGGTGACTTTTATGTCTCCTCCTTTTTCCTCTACTAAAGTGTTAGACCCAATTAATTTAGTTTTATTTCGGTTTTTTAAACTTTTTATTTTAAAGCAAATTTTTGTTAAAGAATATTTATATCCAACTCTATAACTCGCTTATGGTTGGTCCTACAAAAGAAATGCATTTAACTATTTTGTAGGAAATTTTATCATCTTGAATTTTGAAAGAAAGATAAAAATTGATAGGAGTAACTGTTTTCGCGATATAAGCAAAAAACCAAAGTGAAAACTGTTACAGTTACTGAACAAAAATGTAATTCAGTTTTCAATGTTTGAGACGAAGACGAAAATGCAGCATTTACAAACGACTCCAAAGACTTCAGTGACCGTTCTGTCACCTCCTTTTTATTCTAATAAAATATTGGACTAAATAAATTAAGTGTATTTTAAATCACAAAACATGTTCTGCTAAAGCACATTTTTTTTTAATTATTAATTATTTTCAAACTTATATCTCGCTTATGGTTAGTTCTACATGAAAAATGCAAATAACTATTTTGTAGGAAATTTTATCAGCTTTAATTTTGTGAAAAAGTAAAAATTGATAAGAGTAACTGTTTTCGAGATATAGGCAAAAAACTAAAAAACTGTTACCTTAATTAAGCGCTTGCATATAACCAAATTTAGTACTATTAGTATTAATATTATTAATGTTATTGTTATTAATATAACGACTAAAAACGTTTCTGAAGACTGGTGACTTTTATGTCTCCTTATTTTTCCTCTACTAAAGTGTTAGACCCAATTAATTTAGTTTTATTTCGGTTTTTTAAACATTTTATTTTAAAGCAAATTTTTCTTAAAGATTATTTATATCCAACTCTATAACTCGCTTATGGTTGGTCCTACAAAAAAAATGCAAATAACTATTGTGTAGGAAATTTTATTGGCTTTAATTTTGAAAGAAAAATAAAAATTCATAGGAGTAACTGTTTTCGAGATATATGCTGAAAACCAAAGTGAAAACTGTAACAGTTACTGAACAAAAATGTAATTCAGTTTTCAATGTTTGTGACGAAGACGAAAATGCAGCATTTACAAACGACTCTAAAAATTTCAGTAACCGTTCTGTTACCTCCTTTTTCTTCTAATAAAATATTGGACTCAATAAATTAAGTGTATTTTAAATCACAAAACATTTTCTGCTAAAGCACATTTTTTTTTAATTATTAATTATTTTCAAACTTATATCTCGCTTATGGTTAGTTCTACATGAAAAATGCAAATAAGTATTTTGTAGGAAATTTTATCAGCTTTAATTTTGGTGAAAAAGTAAAAATTGATAGGAGTAACTGTTTTCGAGATATAGGCAAAAAACAAAAAAACTGTTACCTTAATTAAGCGCTTGCATATAAGCAAATTTAGTACTATTAGTATTGTTATTATTAATGTTATTGTTATTAATATGACGACTAAAGACGACTCTGAAACCTTTAGTGACTTTTATGTCTTTTTCTTTTTCCTCTACTAAAGTGTTGGACACAATTAAATTAGTTTAATTTCAGTTTTTCAAACATTTTATTTTAAAGCAAATTTTTGTTAAATATTATTTATATCCAACTCTATAACTCGCTTATGGTTGGTCCTACAAGAAAAATGGAAATAACTATTTTGTTAGAAATTGTATCCGCTTTAATTTTGAAAGAAAGATAAAAATTGATAGGAGTAACTGTTTTCGAGATATAAGCAAAAAACCAATAAGAAAACTGTAACTGTTACTGAACAAAAATGTAATTCAGTTTTCAATGTTTGAGACGAAGACGAAAATGCAGCATTTAAAAACGACTCTGGAAACTTCAGTGACTTTTATGTCACCCCCTTTTTTTTCTAATAAAGTATTGGACCCAATAAATTAAGTGTATTTTAAATCACAAGACATTTTCTGTTAAAGCACATTTTTTTTTAATTATTAATTATTTTCAAACTTTTATCTCGCTTATGGTTAGTCCTACATAAAAAATGCAATTAACTATTTCGTAGGAAATTGTATCGGCTTTAATTTTTGTAAAAAAATAAAAATTAATAGGAGTAACTAGTTTCGAGATATAAGCAAGAAACCAAAAAACTGTTACCTTAATTAAGCGCTTGCATATAAGCAAATTTAGTACTATTAGTATTATTATTATTAATGTTATTGTTATTAATATGACGACTAAAAACGACTCTGAAGACTTTGGTGACTTTTATGTCTTCTCCTTTTTCCACTACTAAAGTGTTAGTCCCAATTAATTTAGTTTAATTTCGGTTTTTCAAACATTTTATTTTAAAGCAAATTTTTGTTAAAAATTATTTATATCAAACTCTATAACTCGCTTATGGTTGGTCTTACAAAAGAAATGCAAATAACTATTTTGTAGAAAATTTTATCAGCTTTAATTTTGAAAGAAAGATAAAAATTGATAGGAGTAACGGTTTTCGAGATATAAGCAAGAAACCAAAAAACTGTTACCTTAATTAAGCGCTTGCATATCGCTTTATAAAAGTTTGCTCTTATGTAAGCAAAGGAACAAACAGGATAAACTGCTTCTATTTAAAGTGATACATAATTAGCTCTTTTGTGACAGGATACGAAGTTTTCTGTCTGTTTAATAAAAGTTTTTAATAATAATAATAATGATAATAATAATAATAGTAATAATAGTAAGAATAATAATAATAATAATAATAATAATAATAATAATAATAGTAATAATAATAATAATAATAATAATAATAATAATAATAATAATAATAATAATAATAATAATAATAATAATAAGGAAAAATAAAGCTTATTTTGTGTGTTACATGAGCGTTTTCTCATTTCTATGCTAAAGATCATGTGTGATCTGTGTTTTTAGGCAATCTAAGCCATTTTATAGTTTTTAGACAAGAAATTGTCTAAAATTAATAACTCATTTTAAAACTGGTATGAAAACATTTACTATACAAAAGTTAATAATAATAATAATTATTATTATTAACTTTTGTATAGTAAATGTTTTTATACCAGTTTTAAAATGAGTTATTAATTTTAGACAATTTCTTGCCTAAAAACACAGATCACAGATGATCTCTTGCATAGAAATGAGAAAACGCTCAGATAACACAAAATAAGCTTCATTTTTGCTTAGAATACTAAGCTTACTTTTATTAATATTATTATTATTATTATTATTATTATTATTATTAATATTACTATTATTATTATTAACATTATTAATATTATTATTATTATTATTATTATTATTATTATTATTATTATTTTTATTAATATTATTATTATTATTAAAAATTATATTAAACAGACAGAAAACGTCGTATTCTGTCACCAAAGAGCTAATTATATACCACTCTAAATAGAAGCAGTTTATCCTGTTTGTTCCTTTGCTTACATAAGAGCAAACTTTTATAAAGCTTAACTAAAACCACATATTCTGACACAAAAAAACGAATTACGTTATAGACTTGACGAGAACGGCGTATCTCGGACTTTTATAGGACTCTTATAGGGTCAAAAAGTATCAGTTTGGATTAAAACAAATTATTTTTGTTGACCTCAGTCTGAATTGTTCATCAGTTCAAACAAAAACGGCTTATTTTAGACGATCTTTTGCTTTGAACAAGAAAACTTACATCGAACAGACTAAAAACGTATAAATCTGGCATAAAAGAGCAATTTATGTATCACTTTAGATAAAGGCAGCTAATCCTATTCGTTTCATTGCTTAAAATAGACTAAATTGTTAATAAATCTAACAAAAACGCTGTATTCTAGCACAAAATACTTATTACATTACAGTTTCGTCAAGAATAGCTTATTTGGAATGATTCTATGCTTCCAAACGAGTAAATTTTTATTAAACAGATGCCAAACATCATGTCTTGTCCTATAAAGACATTTTATATTGCAGTTTGTATTAAAACAAAATATTTTCGTTGATTCTTTGTTAGAAGCAGCAAACCTAACATTAAAGAATCTGAAAACATTGTATTCGGACACAAACCACCGAATTTTGTATCAGTTTAGACAAAAACGGTTGATTTTCGACAATATTTTGCTTTGAACAAGATAACTTATATCAATCAGTCTAAAAACGTCTTATTTTAGCACAAAACAAAAGATTTGCGTTATAGTCTTAACGAGAGCTGTTAATTTTAAACGATTCTATGCTTTGAAACGAGTAAACTTTCACTGAACAGAGGAAAAACATCTTTCGAATTACGTTTCAGTCTGGACAAAAACTGCTTATTTTAGACGATCCTTTGTTTTGAACACGAAAACTTACATTAAAAAGATTAAAAACGACTTATTCTGGCTGAAAACTGCAAATTATATATTACTTTAGATAAAAGCAATTTATCCTGATTACTCCTTTATTTGGAATAGAGTAAACTTGTATAAACTTAATGAAAACTTTAAATTTTGTCTCAAAGAAATAATTTACGTTATAGTATTGACCAGCACTGTTAATTTCAAACGATTTTATTATTCGAAACGAATGAACTTATATAAAGCGTTGTTTTAAAGCATAGTATTACCTTTTGCAACAAGAAATTTCACATCAAAGAAACTGAAAATTTCGTATCCATGCACAAATATCGATTTACGCATCAGTTTAGACAAATACAGCTTATTTTAAACGATTCCTTGCTATAAACAAAAAAAATTTTATCAAACATATTGAAAAGGTTTTATTCTCGAAAATAAGAGCAAATCATGTATCAGTTTTAACAAAAGCGGATAGCTCTGTTTGATTCTATGCTTAGAGTAGAGTAAACTACTATAAAACGTAATGAAAACTCTATATTCAAGCTCAAAAGAACAAATTACGTTATAGTTTTGACAAAAAAAATTATTTCGGACGATTACATACTTCGAAGTAAGCAAAATTTAATTGAACTAATGCAAAAGCTAATACTTTGCTTTAAAATAACGATTTATATGGTAATATGGTGTTTTGCATCTGTCCTATAAAAGTTTTCTCGTTTCGCTCCATCGAATCATTCGAAATAAATTATTTTGACACAACAACAACGAAAATAATTTGTTTTTGTTTAAACTGTAACAAAAGTCGTTTTTTATAAAACGAACGAAGACGTTTGGCATCTGTTTAGTGAAAGTTTTCTCGTTTGGGGGCATAAAATCGTTTGAAATTAACAGTTCTGGTCAAAACTATAACGTAAATTTTTCTTTGTATCACTGTAAAGATTTGCGTTATAGTCTTGACGAGAACTGTTAATTTCAAACGATTCTATGCTTTGAAACCAGTATACTTTCACTGAACAGAGGAAAAACATCTTATTTCGCCCTTTAAAAACGATTCATGCCACAGTTTGGATAAAAATCAATTTTTTTCGTTAATTCATTGTTACAAACAAGAAACCTTACATCAAAGAAACTGAAAACCTCTTATTCAGGCCCAGAAAATCAAATTACGTTTCAGTCTGAACACAAACTGCTTATTTTAGACGATCCTTTCTTTTGAACACGAAAACTTACTTTAAAAAGATTAAAAACGTTTTATTCTGGCTCAAAACTGCAAATTATGTATTACTTTGAATAAAAGCAGTTTATCCTGATTACTCCTTTGCTTAGAATAGAGCAAACTTGTATAAAACTTAATGAAAACTTTAAATTTCGTCTCAAAGAAATAATTTACGTTATAGTATTATAATTATTATTATTATTATTATTATTATTATTATTATTATTATTATTATTATTATTGTTATTATTAATATTATTATTATTAAAAACCGATTATAACTTTTATATAATAAATGTTTTTATACCAGTTTTAAGATAAGTGATTAATTTTAGACAATTTCTTGCCTAAAATCTATAAAATGGCTTACATTGTCTAAAAACACAGATCACAGATGATCTCTTGCATAGAAATGAGAAAACGCTTGTAAATCACAAAATAAGCTTTATTTTTGCTTAGAAAATCTAAGCCTTGATTTAGAAGGAAATTCATTATTAAACGTATTATTATTATTATTATTATTATTATTATTATTATTATTATTATTATTATTATTACTAAAAACTTACATTAAACAGACAGAAAACGTCGAAAACGTGTCACAAAAGAGCTAATTATGTATCACAAATGGAAGCAGTTTAACCTGTTTGTTCCTTTGCTTACATAAGAGCAAACTTTTATAAAGCGATATGCAAGCGCTTAATTAAGGTAAGTTTTTTGGTTTTTTGCTTATATCTCGAAAACAGTTACTCCTATCAATTTTTACCTTTTCACCAAAATTAAAGCTGATAAAATTTCCTACAAAAAAGTTAGTTGCATTTTTTATGTAGAACTAACCATAAGCGAGATAGAAGTTTGAAAATAATCAATAATTAAAAAAAATGTGCTTTAACAGAAAATGTCTTGTGATTTAAAGTACACTTAATTTATTGGGTCCAATACTTTATTAGAAGAAAAAGGAGGTGACAATAAATGCTGCATTTTCGTCTTCGTCTCAAACATTGAAAACTGAATTACATTTTTGTTCCGTAACTGTTACAGTTTTCACTTTGGTTTTTTGCTTTTATCTCGAAAACTGTTACACCTATCGAATTTTATCTTTCTTTTAAAATTAAAGCTGATAAAATTTCCAATAAAATAGTTATTTGCATTTTTCTTGTAGGACCAACCATAAGCGAGTTATAGAGTTGGATATAAATAATATTTAACAAAAATTTGCTTTAAAATAAAATGTTTGAAAAACTGAAATTAAACTAAATTAATTGTGTCTAACACTTTAGTAGAGGAAAAAGGAGGAGACATAAAAGTCACTGAAGTCTTCAGAGTCGTTTTAAATGCTGCATTTTCGTCTTCGTCTCAAACATTGAAAACTGAATTACATTTTTGTTCAGTAACAGTTACAGTTTTCTTATTGGTTTTTTGCTTATATCTCGAAAACTATCAATTTTTATCTTTTTTTCAAAATTAAAGCTGATAAAATTTCCTACAAAATCGTTATTTGCATTTTTCTTGTAGGACCAACCATAAGCGAGTTATAGAGTTGGACATAAATAATATTTAACAAAAATTTGCTTTAAAATAAAATGTTTGAAAAACTGAAATTAAACTAATTTAATTGTGTCTAACACTTTAGTAGAGGAAAAAGAAAAAGACATAAAAGTCACTAAAGGTTTCAAAGTCGTCTTTAATCGTCATATTAACAACAATAACATTAATAATAATAATACTAATAGTACTAAATTTGCTTATATGCAAGCGCTTTATTAAGGTAACAGTTTTTTGGTTTTTTGCTTATATCTCGAAAATAGTTACTCCTATCAATTTTTACCTTTTCACCAAAATTAAAGCTGATAAAATTTCCTACAAAATAGTTATTTGCATTTTTCATGTAGAACTAACTATAAGCGAGATATAAGTTTTAAAATAATTAACAATTAAAAAAAAATGTGCTATAACAGAAAATGTCTTGTGATTTAAAATACACTTAATTTATTGGGTCCAATACTTTATTAGAAGAAAAACGAGGTAGCAGAAAGGTCACTGAAGTTTTTAGAGTCGTTTGTAAATGCTGCATTTTCGTCTTTGTCTCAAACATTGAAAACTGAATTACATTTTTGTTCAGTATCTGTAAAAGTTTTCACTTTGGTTTTTTGCTTATATCTCGATAACTGTTACTCCTATCAATTTTTATCTTTTTTTCAAAATTAAAGCTGATAAAATTTCATACAAAATAGTTAAATGCAATTCTTTTGTAGGATTAACCATAAGCGAGTTTTAGAGTTGGATATAAATAATCTTTAACAAAAATTTGCGTTAAAATAAAATGTTTGAAAAACCGATATTAAACTAAATTAATTGGGTCTAACACTTTAGTAGAGGAAAAAAAAGAAAACATAAAAGTCACCAAAGTCTTCAGAGTCGTTTTTAGTCGTCATATTAACAACAAGAACATTAATAATAATAACACTAATAGTACTAGATTTGCTTATATGCAAGCGCTTAATTAAGGTAACAGTTTTTTTGTTTTTTGCTTATATCTCGCAAACAGTTACTCCTATCAATTTTTACCTTTTCACCAAAATTAAAGCTGATAAAATTTCCTACAAAATAGTTATTTGTGTTTTTTATGTAGAACTAACTATAAGCGAGATATAAGTTTTAAAATAATTAATAATTAAAAATAAATGTGCTTTAACAGAAAATGTCTTGTGATTTAAAATACACTTAATTTATTGGGTCCAATACTTTATTAGAAAAAAAACGAGGTGGCAGAAAGGTCACTGAAGTTTTTAGAGTCGTTTGTAAATGCTGCATTTTTGTCCTAGTCTCAAACATTAAGAACTGAATTACATTTTTGTTCAGTAACTGTAACAGTTTTCACTTTGGTTTTTTGCTTATATCTCGACAACCGTTACACCTATCAAATTTTATCTTTCTTTCAAAATTAAAGTTGATAAAATTTCCAACAAAATAGTTAATTGCATTTTTCTTGTAGGACCAACCATAAGCGAGTTATAGAGTTGGATATAAATAATCTTTAACAAAAATTTGCTTTAAAATAAAATGTTAGAAAAACCGAAATTAAACTAAATTAATAGGTTCTAACACTTTAGTAGTGGAAAAAGGAGGAGACGTAAAAGTCACCAAAATCTTCAGAGTCGTTTTTAGTCGTCATATTAAAAACAATAACATTAATAATAATAATACTAATAGTACTAAATTTGCTTATATGCAAACGCTTAATTAAGGTAACAGATTTTTGGCTTCTTGCTTATATCTCGAAAACAGTTACTCTTATCAATTTTTATATTTTTACTAAAATTAAAGCTGATAAAATTTCCTACAAAATAGTTATTTGCATTTTTTATGTAGGACTAACTACAAGCGAGATATAAGTTTGAAAATAATTATTGTTTAAAAAAAGTGTTTTAACAGAAAATGTCTTATGATTTAAAATACACATAATTTATTGGGTCCAATACTTTATTAGAAGAAAAAGGAGGTGATATAAAAGTCACTGAAGTCTTCAGAGTCGTTTTAAATGCTGCATTTTCGTCTTCGTCTCAAACATTGAAAACTGAATTACATTTTTGTTCAGTAACAGTTACAGTTTTCTTATTGGTTTTTTACTTATATCTCGAAAACTGTTACTCCTATCAAATTTTATCTTTTTTTCAAAATTAAAGCTGATAAAATTTCCAACAGAATAGTTAATTGCATTTTTCTTGTAGGACCAACCATAAGCGAGTTATAGAGTTGGATAAAAATAATATTTAACAAAAATTTGTTTTAAAATAAAATGTTTGAAAAACTGAAATTAAACTAAATTAATTGTGTCTAACACTTTAATAGAGGAAAAAGGAGGAGACATAAAAGTCACTAAAGTCTTCAGAGTCGACTTTAGTCGTCATATTAATAACAATAACATTAATAATAACAATACTAGTAGTACTAAATTTGCTTATATGCAAACGCTATTTTAAGGGAACAATTTTTTTGTTTTTTGCTTATATCTCGAAAATAGTTACTCCTATCAATTTTTACCTTTTCACCAAAATTAAAGCTGATAAAATTTCCTACAAAATAGTTACTTGCATTTTTCATGTAGAGCTAACCATAAGCGAGATATAAGTTTGAAAATAATTAATAATTAAAAAAAATATGCTTTAACAGAAAATGTCTTGTGATTTAAAGTACACTTAATTTATTGGGTCTAATACTTTATTAGAAGAAAAAGGAGGTGACATAAAAGTCACTGAAGTCTTCAGAGTCGATTTTAAATGCTGCATTTTCTCCAGATATAAGCAAAAAACCAAAAATCTGTTACCTTAATTAAGCGCTTGCATATCGCTTTATAAAAGTTTGCTCTTATGTAAGCAAAGGAACAAACAGGATAAACTGCTTCTATTTAAAGTGATACATAATACGACGTTTTCTGTCTGCTTAATATAAGTTTTTAATACAAATAATAATAATAATAACAATAATAATAATAATAATAATAATAATAATAATAATAATAATAATAGTAATAATAATAATAAAAATAATAATAATAATAATAATGCATCTGTCCTCGTTTCGCTCCATTGAATCATTCGAAATAAATTACTTTGACACAACATCAACGAAAATAATTTGTTTTTGTTTAAACTGTAGCATAGTTCGTTTTTATAAAACGAACTAAGACGTTTGGCATCTGTTTAGTGAAAGATTTCTCGTTTGGGGGCCAAAAATCGTTTGAAATTAACAGTTCTGGTCAAAACTATAACGTAAATTATTTCTTTGAGACAAAATTTAAAGTTTTCATTAAGTTTTATACAAGTTTGCTCTATTCTAAGCAAAGGAGTAATCAGGATAAACTGCTTTTATCCAAAGTAATACATAATTTGCAGTTTTGAGCCAGAATAAGACGTTTTTAATCTTTTTATGTAAGTTTTCGTGTTCAAAAGAAAGGATCGTCTAAAATAAGCAGTTTGTGTTCAGACTGAAACGTAATTTGATTTTCTGGTCCTGAATAAGAGGTTTTCAGTTTTTTTGATGTAAGGTTTCTTGTTTGTAACAATGAATAAACGAAAATAATTGGTTTTAATGCAAACTGTGACATAAATCGTTTTTCAAAGGCGAAATCAGACGTTTGCCTCTGTTCAGTGAAAGTATACTGGTTTCAAAGCATAGAATCGTTTGAAATTAACAGTTCTCGTCAATACTATAACGCAAATCTTTAAAGTGATACAAAGAAATAATTTACGTTATAGTTTTGACCAGAACTGTTAATATCAAACGATTTAATGCCTCCAAACGAGAAAACTTTCACTAAACTGATGCCAAACGTCTTCGTTCGTTTTATAAAAACGACTTATGTTACAGTTTAAACAAAAACAAATAATTTTTGTTGTTGTTGTGTCAAAATAATTTATTTCGAATGATTTAATGGAGCGAAACGAGTAAACTTTTATAGGACATATGCAAAACAGGATATTACCGCATAAATCGTTATTTTAAAGCAAAGTATTAGCTTTTGCACTTGTTCAATTAATGTTTGCTACTTCAAAGTATGTAATAGTCCGAAATAATTTTTTTTTGTCAAAACTATTACGTAATTTGTTCTTTTGAGCTTGAATATAGAGTTTTCATTACGTTTTATAGTAGTTTACTCTACTCTAAGCATAGAATCAAACAGAGTTATCCGCTTTTGTTAAAACTGATACATAATTTGCTCTTATTTTGGAGAATAAGACGTTTTCAATATGTTTGATAAAATTTTTCTTGTTTTTAGCAAGGAATCGTTTAAAATAAGCTGTATTTGCCTAAACTGATACGTAATTCGATATTTGTGCATGGATACGAAGTTTTCAGTTTCTTTGACGTGAAATTTCTTGTTGCAAAAAGTAATATTTTGCTTTAAAACAACGCTTTATGTGGTATATGTGGTTTTGCATCTGACCCATAAAAGTTCATTCGTTTCGAAACATAAAAGCGTTTGAAATTAACAGTGCAGGTCAAAACTATAACGTAAATTATTTCTTTGAGACGAAATTTAAAGTTTTCATTAAGTTTTATACAAGTTTACTCTATTCTAAGTAAAGGAGTAATCAGGACAAATTGCTTTTATTTAGAGTAATATATAATTTGCAGTTTTCAGCCAGAATAAGACGTTTTTAATCTTTTTAATGTAAGTTTTCGTGTTCAAAACAAAGGATCGTCTAAATTACGCATTTTTTGTTCAGACTGAAACGTAATTCGAATTACTGTGCCAGAATAAGGGGTTCTCAGTTTCTTTGATATAAGGTTTCTTGTTTGTAATAATGAATTAACGAAAATAATTGGTTTTTATCCAAACTGTGGCATGAATCGTTTTTAAAAGGCGAAATAAGATAGATGTTTTTCCTCTGTTCAGTGAAAGTTTACTCGTTTCAAAGCATAGAATCGTTTGAAATTAACAGCTCTCGTTAAAACTATAACGCAAATCTTTTGTTTTGTGCTAAAACAAGAGGTTTTTAGTCTGTTTGACATAAGTTTTCTTGTTCAAAGCATAATATTGTCGAAAATCAACCGTTTTTGTCTAAACTGATACAAAATTCGGTGGTTTGTGTCCAATACAAAGTTTTCAGATTCTTTAATGTTAGGTTTGCTGCTTCTAACAAAGAATCAACGAAAATGTTTTGTTTTAATACAAACTGCAATATAAAATGTCTTTATAGGACAAAACATGAAGTTTGTCATCTGTTTAATAAAAATTTACTCATTTGGAAGCATGGAATCATTCCAAATAAGCTATTCTCGTCGAAACTATAATGTAATTAGTATTTTGTGCTAGAATACAGCGTTTTTGTTAGATTTATTAACAATTTAGTCTATTTTAAGTAATGAAACGAATAGGATTAGCTGCCTTTATCCAAACTGATACATAAATTGCTCTTTTATGCCAGATTTATACGTTTTTAGTCTGTTCGATGTAAGTTTTCTTGTTCACAGCAAAAGATCGTCTAAAATAAGCCGTTTTTGTTTGAACTGATGAACAATTTGGACTGAGAGTCAACAAAAATAATTTGTTTTAATCCAAACTGATACTTTTTGTTCCTAGAAGAGTCCTGGAAGAGTCCTATAAGAGTCCGAGATGCACCGTTCTCAAGTCTATAGCGTAATTCGTTTTTTTGTTTGAGAATATGTGGTTTTAGTTACGCTTTATAAAAGTTTGCTCTTATGTAAGCAAAGGAACAAATAGGATAAACTATTCTTCTATTTAAAGTGATACATAATTAGCTCTTTTGTGACAGAATACGACGTTTTCTGTCTGTTTAATATAAGTTATTAATAATAATAATAATAATAATAATAATAATAATAATAGTAACAAAAGTAATAATAATAATAATACTTTTAATAAGCAAAAATAAAGCTTATTTTGTGTGTTACATGAGCGTTTTCTCATTTCTATGCAAAAGATCATGTGTGATCTGTGTTTTTAGTGGTTCCAATTCTGATATATTTTGACGACTTTATAACACATACACCCATAAACAATTGGCCAAATTTGATCAAACTTTCATAACCATTGATTATTGTAATCTATCCAACGGAATATTCATTCTTTTTGTAATAAATAACTTTGGAGGAAACTTGTGGTTTAAATTTCATTATAAGAGTGACTTCGTACATCAAAACAACACAACGTAGGTAAGTGAAATAATCATGTAGCGGATCTATTAACTAGACGAGCCAAATCATTTCAAAAAAAAAACAAAAGTAAAATTCAAGATTAATTAAATAAATAAATTAAATAAATTGTAAATCATTTAAACATCGATCAACCATCATCAATCACGGTCTCACTACAAAACTTATAATAATGATTTTCTTTCTAAATTAAAGCTTAGTTTTTCTAAGCAAAAATGAAGCTTATTTTGTGTTATTTGAGCGTTTTCTCATTTCTATGCAAGAGATCATCTGTGATCTGTGTTTTTAGGCAAGAAATTGTCTAAAATTAATAACTCATTTTAAAACTGGTATAAAAACATTTACTATACAAAAGTTAAAAATAATAATAATAATAATAATAATAATAATAATAATAATAATAATAGTAATAAAAGTAATAATAATAATAATAATAATACTTATAATAATGATTTGCTTTCTAAATTAAAGCTTAGTTTTTCTAAGCAAAAATAAAGCTTATTTTGTTTTATCTGAGCGTTTTCTCATTTCTATGCAAGAGATCATCTGTGATCTGTGTTTTTAGGCAAGAAATTGTCTAAAACTAATAACTCATTTTAAAATTTGTATAAAAACATTTACTATACAAAAGTTGTTATCGGTTTTTAATAATAATAATATTAATAATAATAATAATAGTAATAATAATAATAAAAATATTAATAATAATAATAATAATAGTAATAAAAATAATAATAATAGTAATAAAAGTAAGCTTAGTTTTCTAAGCAAAAATGAAGCTTATTTTGTGTGTTAAATGACCGTTTTCCCATTTCTATGCAAGAAATCATCTGTGATCTGTGTTTTTAGGCAAGAAATTGCCTAAAATTAATAACTCATTTTAAAGCTGGTATAAAAACATTTACTATACAAAAGTTAAATTCGGTTTTTAATAATAATAATAATAATAATAATATTAACAATAGTAATAATAATAATAATAATAATAATAATAATAATAATAATAATAATAATAATAGTAATAATAATAATACTTATAATAATGAATTTCTTTCTAAATTAACGCTTAGTTTTTCTAAGCAAAAATGAAGCTTATTTTGTGTTATATGAGCGTTTTCTCATTTCTATGCAAGAGATCGTCTGTGATCTGTGTTTTAAGGCAATAAATTGTCTAAAATTAATAACTCATTTTAAAACTGGTATAAAAACATTTACTATAAAAAAGTTAATAATAATAATAATAATAATAATATTATTAATAGTAATAACAATAATAATAATAATAATAATAATAATAATAATAATAATAATAATAATAAAAATATAAATAATAATATTAATAATAATAACAATTATAACAATAATAATAATAATAATAATAATATTAATAAAAATAATAATAATAGTAGTAATAAAAGTAAGCTAAGTTTTCTAAGCAAAAATGATGCTTATTTTGTGTTATATAAGCATTTTCTCATTTCTATGCAAGAGATCATCTGTAATCTGTGTTTTTAGGCAAGAAATTGTCTAAAATTAATAACTCATTTTAAAACTGGTATAAAAACATTTACTATACAAAAGTTATAATCGGTTTTTAATAATAATAATATTAAAAATACAAATAATAATAATAATAATAATAATAATATTAATAATAATAATAATAATAATAATAATAATAGTAGTAATAAAAGTAAGCTTAGTTTTCTAAGCAAAAACGAAGCTTATTTTGTGTTATATGAGCGTTTTCTCATTTCTATGCAAGAGATCATCTGTAATCTGTGTTTTTTGGCAAGAAATTGTCTAAATATAATAACTCATTTTAAAACTGGTATAAAAACATTTACTATACAAAAAGTTATTAATAATAATAATAATAATAATAAATATAATAATAATAATAATAAATATAATAATAATAATAATAATAATAATAATAATAATAATAATAATAATAATAATAACAATAATAATAATAATAATAATAATAATAATAATAATAATAATAATAATAATAGTAATAGTAATAAAAGTAATAATAATAATACTTTTAATATGGAAAAATGAAGTTTATTTTGTGTGTTGCATGAGCGTTTTCTCATTTCTATGCAAAAGATCATGTGTGATCTGTGTTTTTAGGCAATCTAAGCCATTTTATAGTTTTTAGGCAAGAAATTGGGTAAAATTAATTACTCGTTTTAAAACTGGTATAAAAACATTACTATACAAAAGTTATAATCGGTTTTTAATAATAATAATAATAATAATAATAATAATAATAATAATAATAATAATAATAATAATAATAATAATAATAATTATAATAATAATAAAAATAATAATAATAGTAGTATTAAAAGTAAGCTAAGTTTTCTAAGCAAAAATGAAGCTTATTTTGTGTTATATGAGCGTTTTCTCATTTCTATGCAAGAGATCATCTGTAATCTGTGTTTTTAGGCAAGAAATTGTCTAAAATTAATAACTCATTTTAAAACTGGTATAAAAACATTTACTATACAAAAGTTAATAATAATAATAATAATAATTATTATAATAATAATAATAATAATAATAATAATAATAATAATAGTAATAATAATAATAAATTTAATAATAATAATATAAATAATAATAATAATAATAACAATAATAATAATAATAATAATAATAATAATACTGTGATGATCGCGGTATTTAAAATTTTATTTTATTAACCAGCGCAAAATATTCGGAGTCAGTTTAAACGTTTGGTTCTTTGGCAATATTAATTCAACTTCAATTCAAAAGTTTTAACAAATTATAATTTAACTTATTTATTCCTTTGTTAGCATTAAAATGTTTCGAAAATTATCGTTCCCACGAAACTGTCCAAGAACTGTTAAAAACGTTATAAATCTCCAAATTGGGTGGTCAAAAAGCCATGTGTTTGAACAAGTGGATATGCAAAGATATGGGGGATGGCGACGGCCTGGCTTTGCACCACAGTCGCCCAGCTAATCCAATGATTTTCTCACAAAAGCATAATTAATTTACTTTTGTTTAAAATAACCAAAATTTATTGATAAACCTAAAATTAAATCCAATATTTGGTTTAAAAATTAACTAGTCTCGTTTCAAAAAGAAAAGAATTTATGAGCCAATTTAAGACACGTTGATGATCAGTAAACAACTCGAAAAAGAATCAAAATTTCATCTTATTCAAAATTCCCGTAACGTTTCGTACCAAAAAGTTGAGTCTTTATGCAGTGTACTTCAGTCATCAAATAAAATTGAATAATTCATTTTATTCGGCGTAATTGTTAACAAATTGTTGCAAAACTTCAAGAACGAATTGGTCAATTAAAATTCATGTCTGTTAACTAGATTAGTATAGCCAAAACGACGCTGGTCAAGTGCCGCTTGAATAGGGGGTGTTGACAAATTCGTTACAGAACAGAGCTTTTAAAAGAATATCAAATTACAAGCTCACATGTGCATTCCTTATAAGAAATTGCAGCGTAATTAACGATTTCTTTGTTAAATCAAATCAGTAGTTTAGAAACCAGTAGTTTAGAAAAACACGCGTAATTTTTCTGAACATTTTGATGGAAAAATTAACCCTAATATTTAAGGCGCAGCCGTCGAAATTCGGATGTATAAACCATTCTATTGAATTAAATTATTGTAAGCAAAAAATTTGCATGACACGATTGCTGCCCGTTACTAACATAATCCTAAGAGGAAAGTAGACAGGACAATCCTTAAAAAAAATAATAATATTTAGAAAGTTAAACAAGGTTTGATCAAATGCCAAGACATCATAAGAGTCAAATTTGCAAAATTTCGCATATGTGGAAACTACTTAACAAGGGTAGTGGGGTAAGCGAGTTAGTGAAGCTTACGCAAGATGAGCCCTTGACTTTGGAAGGGATTGGATTTTTGACGGTCTTTCGAGGTAGTCGATTGTCGTGTTGTCCTGTAAATTCTTATAAATTTAAAAACATCTTCGTTTGCCTTTTAGTGCGTCTAAATTGTACTAAGTGCATTTAATCGTAATTTTAAATTAAATGAATTTAAATTCTTGCATTAAGTGATAGCGTTAGTGATTAGTGAGTAATGAGTAACAAACAATTTCATTATTTTCAGTTCAACCATCACAACTTTAAATTACAATATTAAAAGTTCTTTATATTCTTTGCTTCTAAATTATAAATCTGTTACGACAAATTTGAGTGAAACGGCATCAAACAAATATTTAACTACAACAAAAGTCTAAATCCAAAACCCAAGGTGCAATTCAAACTGTTGTACACAGATAATTTAAGGTTGCATACACCAAAATATTACGAAATAGAAGGATTTGTTGCTAGTTAAGGATAGGTTTAGAGTAGAACGATTTCTCTTCTGCAACGCGTTAGGCGATAAAGCAAAAGAGTGTTTCTCTTTTGCGCCCAGATCAGAAATTACAGGCTCGTGAGTTGGCCATCTTTATGGGAAGAGTCGTAGTCCTCGGGGACGCTCTTCCCCAACTTTAACAAGGTCTAAGACGCGGTGGCAGGTCGTAGTTTCCGCCCGTTGTACTTAGAATGGACGTTGTAATTCTCGTCTCAACGGCAAGTACTTCCACGTACTTGCAGGCTACTACGGACGATCGAGCAGACATAATCATCCGTGGTTATCTGTAATAAACTGATATCGCGAAATGGCAAAGTTCTGGACAAGTCTTTGCCAAAGCTCGTGTACGTGAAACCCGTAAAGAGAAATTACTTCTACATTTATTCAGATTGATTTGTAAAAGCTTGTGTGTCCGGGTTTTGTTCGAAATTTGTCCTAGGTGTTGATCACCTGACTTTTACCGGAGACGGTACTTCGGCACTAGGGCGTAAAAAGCGATGCACGTATCAAACATTCCGCGAGCATGTTATAATCCGACTCTGGTACAAGTAGTTTAGAAACGCGCTGTCAATTGCCTGGATCATAGTAGGTAAGTGAAATGATCATGTAGCGGATCAATTAACTAGACGAGCCAAATCATTTCAAAAAAAAAACAAAAGTAAAATTCAAGATTAATTAAATAAATAAATTAAATAAATTGTAAATCATTTAAACATCGATCAACCATCATCAATCACGGTCTCACTACAGATATATATTTATTTATTTTTGGTGCCGTGACCAGGATTCAAAGTCATAAAGTGTCATTTCCTTTGGAAAAATTGCCGTAAATCAGATACTGCTGTGTTATTAAAATTTCTAGGACTCCAATTTATTTGATCGTTCGATACCCGAGATTGAAGGTTGTCGACATTGAAAACAACAGGAACACCGGTAACGCCGGAGCCCCACCGCAAGAAATGCCGACGTGGTTCGTTCGTTGGTTAAACTCCCAACAACCAAGGAATGTGCCAAACTTCGCGGCGCCATCGACGTCGACAGCGGTACAAAGACCGCAAGCCGTCTTTCAGGTACGCCCAAGCACCAGCGCCGCCGCTGATGCCGATGGCTGGCAAGTCACTCCACTTCCTAGCGACGGGACGACTTTGCCAGAACCCGACCCGGAAATTCCGGTAGCTCCGGAACCAGCCCCTCTTGCGAGCCCTCTTGTGCAAGAGCCGGGAAGTTCGACCACTTCAGCGACTTTGGGAGCAGTGATGACCTCACAACCTATGCCAATCACAACAGACAATGTGGCCGCAATTTCTGGAGTACTCCGGAGCTTGCTGGATCGCCCACTTCCAACTCCTGAACGACCATCTTTCGAAGGCCTGAAAAGGCAAAATCCGGTGAAATTCTTACAAGCCATTGAAGAATATGGACGTTCTTTCGGACCCGACTCACAGCGTCTTTTGGGAGTAGCCATGGATTGCTTGAAAAGCAATGCCAAACATTGGACGGGAATATTCCAGAAGAAGTGGCGCGGTTACGAGGACTCTCCGGACCTACTGGTCGGCCAAGCGTCAACGGGACATCAGATTTCAAATCGCTACAGGCCGCTACGACGAAACCAGGGGCACGATGCTGTCACATTTTGCTTATTACGTCGATATGGCGAACATGTTAACAACACCTTTAGCGGAGGAAGTGTTGCTGGATGAATTGCTTCGTCACTTCTCCGAAAGAATACAGTCGTTGTGGGTATTAGAGAAAATCTGTACCACCACGGATGCCGCCGAATTCCTGGTAGCTCAAGAAATTCCGGGGCAAAATCCGGTAGAGAAAACCAACATCGCTCCTAGAAAACGACCCTGCGCAACAGACCACCAGCTGCGTAACGAGCCAAAGCGCCCGCGGCCAAACATTGACCGCCACGAAGTAACTCGTCCTGCGGCTCCTGCAAATCATGGAAATGGTTTCCAAAAACGCTCAAGTGACAAACATCAATGGCGCAAAAACCAACCCAGCACCAGCAACAACCGTTGGCACAATAACAACGGAAACAACAGCAACAATCTCTGGCGGAAAAACAACCCCAACGACAACCGCAACAACACAAGTTCGAGAGCGCAGGGTAAAACATCACGAAACTCCAAGGATTCGGGAAACGGGGGCGGAGTACAGAACGAGACCTAAGGTACTCCGGCCAGCAGCAAGGCCCACAAAGCGACAGTAGGAACCAACAATTGAGGACGGGAGAGAAACGTAAACGTTCAACTTGGTCACAGTCATCAGAAGGGGAAAACGATGCTCGACCGCGAGCATCTCAGGTTAAGTTAAATGTTTTTTCTATAATTAAATCTGCGGTCGCAGGTAACAACAACAAACAAAGAGTCGTACTGGAGATTAAGATCCAAATCTCCCAACAACAATCAGTCACCGCGCTTTTGGACACCGGATGTGAAGTCAGCTGTATTTCCGAAGAAGTTTGGTCCAAGTTGATCGAGACCGGAAACAAACCGCCCACGTTACCGGTTACCCTAATTTATCTTCGTGGAGCCATCGGCCAGCGAAGTAGCCAGGTTGTTATTCAGTGTTACCTGGAAATCAAAATCGACGAACATCTCTACCCCGTCGTGGCGCTTGTCGTCAAAAATTTAATCAGGCCAACCATTTGAGCAACATCGAAGATTGTTTGAACTACGTGCCACACATCAGTACCGAATTTTCTCCATATGAAATCCTGTACGGCAGAACACCACCAAACCCACTAGATGCAGTCACATCGGGTTTACTGCCTGTACGTCCGCCACTCACGAGAGAAGAAATTCATGAAAAGGCTCGCGAAAACTTGAGACATTACGCGAACTTACGGCAGAAAAACCGAAAGGGTGAAGTTACCGTACTGAAAATTGAAGATTGGGTCCTACTGAAGAACAAAGTAACTTCCGATACCAGAATCCACCAATTCGCCAAGTTCATGCCTTTGTACAGTGGTCTGTACAAAATAATCGCCAAGCCTCATCCAAACACATACCAAATCGCCGACCCAGTGACGAACGAAATTAAAGGTGTATACAACATGACAAATCTGAAATTCTACCACCGACGAGACGACTAAGAACCGCAAGAAGCTTCATGAGGGCCAATCTCGAGGCGTATCTACCAATTCGAGCGTTTCTGACATTATGTGCGCATCCACCATCTGGTGATTCCACCATTCCGACCACCAACAAGAGGACAGCAAACCTACACGCGGTGTCTTACGCTGCATCTACGAAGCAACGCAAGACAGGGGGCGAATGTGATGATCGCGGTATTTAAAATTTTATTTTATAAACCAGCGCAAAATATTTGGAGTCAGTTTAAACGTTTAGTTCTTTGGCAATTTAATTCAACTTCAATTCAAAAGTTTCAACAAATTTTAATTTAACTTATTTATTACTTTGTTAGCATTAAAATGAAATTTTAATGAAAATTATCGTTCCCACAAAACTTTCCAAGAACTGTTAAAAACGTTATAAATCTCCAAATTGGCTGGTCGAAAGGCCATGTGTTTGAACAAGTGGATATGCAAAGATATGGGGGATGGCGACGGCCTGGCTCTGCACCACAGTCGCCCAGCTAATCTAATGATTTTCTCACAAAAGCATAATTAATTTACTTTTGTTTAAAATAGCCAAAATTTATTGATAAACCTAAAATTAAATCCAATATTTTGTTTAGAAATTAACTAGTCATGTTTCAAAAAGAAAGGAATTTATGAGCCAATTTAAGACACGTTGATGATCAGTAAACAACTCGAGAAAGAATCAAAATTTCATCTTATTCAAAATTCCCGTAACGTTTCGTACCAAAAAGTTGAGTCTTTATGCAGTGTACTTCAGTCATCGAATAAAATTGAAAAATTCATTTTATTCGGCGTAATTGTTAACAAAACGACGCTGGTCAAGTGCCGCTTGAATAGGGGGTGTTGACAAATTCGTTACAGAACAGAGCTTTTAAAAGAATATCAAATTACAAGCACTCATGTGCATTCCTTATAAGAAATTGCAGCGTAATTAACGATTTCTTTGTTAAATCAAAATCAGGTCACGAAACCAGTAGTTTAAAAAAACACGCGTAATTTTTCTGAACATTTTCATGTAAAAATTAACCCTAATATTTAAGGCGCAGCCGTCGAAATTCGGATGTATAAACCATTCTATTGAATTAAATTATTGTAAGCAAAAAATTTGCATGACACGATTGCTGCCCGTTACTAACATAATCCTAAGAGGAAAGTAGACAAGAAAATCCTTAAGGAAATTGGAGAAAAACGCGGAAACGTTAAAATAGTACTGTTGTAGTACTGGGGGCGACATCTAACAAGGGGTAGTACGACCAAAATTACAGTTTCCTCACGGGGTTCTTCCTTATATTTTCTGTGTTATTTAAACAAACAAAATTTGTTGTTACACAAAATTCATTTCATTATGTTCTCAAAAACAACTTCAGACCTGACAACAACCAATTTTGGAGTTTAATTTCTCTTTCAGGATATTTGGGGAAATTCCATAGCGTTCTTGTATTGTATTCAGTTCAGATCGACGATTTCCAAATTTAATATTTAATTATAATAAAATTGTTAATCGGAAAACACCTCAGCTGTTAATTAATAATAATATTTAGAAAGTTAAACAAGGTTTGATCAAATGCCAAGACATCATAAAAGTCAAATTTGCAAAATTTCGCATATGAGGAAACTACTTAACAAGGGTAGTGGGGTAAGCGAGTTAGTGAAGCTTACGCAAGATGAGCCCTTGACTTTGGAAGGGATTGGATTTTTGACGGTCTTTCGAGGTAGTCGATTGTCGTGTTGTCCTGTAAATTCTTATAAATTTAAAAACATCTTCGTTTGCCTTTTAGTGCGTCTAAATTGTACTAAGTGCATTTAATCGTAATTTTAGATTAAATAAATTTAAATTAAACATCTTCGTTTGCCTTTTAGTGCGTCTAAATTGTACTAAGTGCATTTAATCGTAATTTTAAATTAAATGAATTTAAATTCTTGCATTAAGTGATAGCGTTAGTGATTAGTGAGTAAGTTAAAAACGAGACAAGTTTTGTGTTCGTTCGATTAGTTAGTGCTGCGAACTACAACCTGGGAAGCAGCTAACCTCCTGCGTTAGGAGGATTAAAATTTCTAGGTAGGCCCTCAAAAGGATTAAATTAATTTTTATTCATTTAATATTATAATATTAAATCATTTAAGTCATTTCGAAATAGTGATCATTATCATTCATTTCATAAATTCTCTCGTAACTACCAAGTTATTAAGCATTGGAAATGCCCAAAAGACCAGTAATTATTTAAATTCTTGTGCTTCGTACTACGACAGCTATATAAATTTTAAATAAATCGTTTTCAACTTAAAATTACACGCAACAAACAATTTCATTATTTTCAATTCAACCATCACACCTTTAAATTACAATATTAAAAGTTCTTTATATTCTTTGCTTCTAACTTATAAATCTGTTACGACAAATTTGAGTGAAACGGCATCAAACAAATATTCAACTACAACAAAAGTCTAAATTCAAAACCCACGGTGCTATTCAAACTGTTGTACACAGATAATTTAAGGTTGCATACACCAAAATATTACGAAATAGAAGGATTTGTTGCTAGTTAAGGATAGGTTTTGAGTAGAACGATTTCTCTTCCGCAACGCGTTAGGCGATAAAGCAAAAGAGTGTATCTCTTTTGCGCCCAGATCAGAAATTGCAGGCTCGTGAGTTGGCCATCTTCATGGGAAGAGTCGTAGTCCTCGGGGACGCTCTTCCCCAACTTTAACAAGGTCTAAGACGCGGTGGCAGGTCGTAGTTTCCGCCCGTTGTATTTAGAATGGACGTTGTAATTTCCGTCCCAACGGCAAGTACTTCCACGTACTTGCAGGCTACTACGGACGATCGAGCAGACATAATCATCCGTGGTTATCTGTAATAAACTGATATCGCGAAATGGCAAAGTTCTGGACAAGTCTTTGCCAAAGCTCGTGTACGTGAAACCCGTAAAGAGAAATTATTTCTACATTTATTCAGATTGATTTGTAAAAGCTTGTGTGTCCGGGTTTTGTTCGGAATTTGTCCTAGGTGTTGATCACCTGACTTTTACCGGAGACGGTACTTCGGCACTAGGGCGTAAAAAGCGATGCACGTATCAAACATTCCGCGAGCATGTTATTATAATCCGACTCTGGTACAGGTAGTTTAGAAACGCGCTGTCAGTTGCCTGGATCATATAAGTTCGAACAATATCGTCTGAAACATAGGTTAAATTTGCTGAATATTACTGAATTAAGTTAATTCAGGTTAATATTAAAGAGTTGTCAAGAAAAACTTTTCGTATCACTCAACGACTACAAAACTATTTTAAATTTAATACAAAACGAATTGTGGTTCCAATTCTGATATATTTTGACGACTTTATAACACATACACCCATAAACAATTGGCCAAATTTGATCAAACTTTCATAACCATTGATTATTGTAATCCATCCAACGGAATATTCATTCTTTTTGTAATAAATAACTTTGGAGGAAACTTGTGGTTTAAATTTCATTATAAGAGTGACTTCGTACATCAAAACAACACAACGTAGGTAAGTGAAATAATCATGTAGCGGATCAATTAACTAGACGAGCCAAATCATTTCAAAAAAAAAAACAAAAGTAAAATTCAAGATTAATTAAATAAATAAATTAAATAAATTGTAAATCATTTAAACATCGATCAACCATCATCAATCACGGTCTCACTACAAAACTTATAATAATGATTTTCTTTCTAAATTAAAGCTTAGTTTTTCTAAGCAAAAATGAAGCTTATTTTGTTTTATCTGAGGGTTTTCTCATTTCTATGCAAGAGATCATCTGTGATCTGTGTTTTTAGGCAAGGAATT